>NC_047679.1:106994275-107294275 GCF_011762505.2 Arvicanthis niloticus
TCCATCCCATGGACAGGTACCAAACTCTGACTGATGCTATGTTGTGATTCCAGACAGGAGCCTGGCATAACTGTCCTCTGAGAGGCTCTACCGCCAGCTGACTAAGACAGATGCAGACACTTACAGCTAATTATTGAACTGTGGTCAAGAACCTCTATGGAAGAGTAATGGGAAGGATTGAATGAATGGAAGGAGATGGCAACCCCATAAGAAGAACAATAGTCTCAACTACCCCAGACTCCCAGAGCTCCCAGAATCTAAGCCACCAACCAAAGAGCATACATAGGCTGGTCTGAGGCCCCTGGAGCATATGGAGCAGAGGACATATCAAAATGCAAAATATATTTACCCTAACTTTACAAGTTCCTGTAGTCTTTCCCAGTCTCAACACTGTTTAAAAGTCCAAAGTTTCATCTGAGACACAGTGTAACCTTTCTCTTTTTTAATTGACTGAATTATTTGATCCTTTTACATCCCTCTTGCAGCTTCCTCTCCTGCCTCTTCTCCCAGTTTCATCTTCCTTCCCTTCCCCTACCATGCATACCTCTTCTCCTTCACAACAAAAAAGGGAAGGCCTTCCATGGATCTAAACCAGCCCTAATATATCAAGCCTCAGTGAATCTAGGTGTATCTTGTTCCACTGAGACTAAAAAAAGCAGCCCAGTTACGGGAAAGGGATCCAAACATGTGAAATGTAGTCAGAGACAGCCTTGCTTGTACTTTAGAAATCTCACAAGAAGACCCAACTGCACAACTGTTACATATGTGCAGAGGGCCTAGGTCTTTCCCGTTCATGTTCTCTGGTTGACACTTCAGTCTCCATGAACCTCCTTGAGTCAAGGTTCAGTGACATTATATGTTTACATGTGGTGTCCTTGACTTGTCTGGCTCCTCAGTCCTTCTTCCCCTTCCACAGGATTCTCCAAAATCCACTCAATATTTGTCTATGGGTCATTGCATCAGCTTGCAATGGTTGCTGGCTGAAGCCCCTCTGACATTTACTCTAGACTCCTGTCTACAAGTATAGTAGGATATGAGCAATAGTGTCAGCTGTGGTATCCTTCTCATGGTGGCATGGGGCTCAAGCTAGGATACTCATTGTGAGGCCCTTCCTCAAATTCTGTTCCACCCCAATGTCTGTACATCTGTAAACAGGAAAAATTGTGAGGCCAAGATTTTATGGCAGAGTTGGTGTCCCAAACACTCCACTGGAAGTCTTGCCTGGTTACAGGAGATGGCCAGGTCAGGCTCCATGTCCCCCATTGCTAGGAGTCTTACCTAGCAACACCTTCATAGATTCTGGAAGTTTCCTTTGTTCTAGGTTTCTAGGTGGTCCCAGAGATGCCACTCCAATCCAGTTATCTCTCCCAGAATTCTCTCCCTTTGTCACCCCTTCTTCTCTTCCCTTCTGGTTTCCTCCCACTTCCCTCCCAGTCTCCTCCTTTTATCTCCTCACACCCCTATATATTCTATTTCTTCTTCTTAATAAGATTCAAGTGTGTGTGCCCTCGTTGGGTGCTCCTTGTTATTTAGCTTCTTTGGGTCTGTTTTATAGCATGATTATCCTGTCTTTATGACTAATATCCATTTGTAAGTGAGTACATGCCATGTTTATCTTTCTGGATCTGGGTTACCTCACTCAGGATGATGTTTTCTACTTCCATCCATTTGCCTGAAAATTCCATGATGTCCTTGTTTTTAATAGATGAATAGTATTCCACTGTTTAAATGTATCTTTATCAGGTCTTCAGTTGAGGGATATCTAGGTTGTTTCCAGTTTCTCACTATTATGAAAAAAAGCTGATATGAACATATTTGAGCAAGTTTCCATATGGTATGATGAAGCTTCTTTGGGTATATGTCCAGGGGTGATACAGCTGGATCTTGAGGTAGATTTATTCTTAATTTTCTGAGAGACTGCCAAAGTAATTTCCAAAGTGGTTATACAAGTTTGCACTCCCACAAAAAGTGGAGGACTGTTCCCCTATAAGGCAATCTCTTAACAGTGAATATTAGTAAAAATTTTTAAAAGCTAATTACATACTTTCACCATACCATATCAAAGAGTATACATTATGACTCCAAAATGAAAGGAGTAGAAACACAATGAGAAAAGACTAAGCCAAAGCAAGACCAAAACCCTGCAGGACAAAATGCATGTCCAGTGTCAAACAGAGTAGATGGTTCTCCCTTAAATCTTTGTTGACTGCAACAGATTTCATTTTCTTGGGGAGTTTTGCATACCCTGTCTGTAACTCTTCTTGTAAATACCCAATGAATGGCTCTAGAATCTCCAAAATCTTGGGATCTCCAACCCTATCCATATTCCATTTCATTGCTTCAAGCAATGGCATCTTTGGGCCTCCATATAAAAGGCTTAACTCTAGAGGAAGACTCTTCAGCCCTTTCACCCCTGTATTCTTCAGACTCTAAAGTCAGAGTCTGACATATTCAGAGGCAGATGCTCACAGCAAACCACTGATCTGATCAAGGGGTTCCCAATGGAGAAGTTAGAAGACTGAAGGAGCTGAAATGGTTTCAGGCCCCATGGGGAGAGTAACAATACCAACTAAGCAGAGCTCCCCAGAGTCTAAACCACCATCCTGGGAGCACATAGGGAGGGACACATGACTCCATCTATATATGTAGGGGAGGGTGGCCTTGTTGGGCATAGGTGGGAGAGGAAATCCTTGGTCCCAGGAAGGCGGAACACTGGGGTGGGGAGGAATTCGAGGGTGGGGAGGTGGGAGTGGGGGGTATGTAGGGGCACATCCTCATAGAAGCAGGAGGAGGGGGAATGGGATAGGAGGTTCCTGGGTGGTGGTGGGGGAATGGGGTAAAGGGATAAAATCTGAAATGTAAATATAATATCCAATAAAAAAAGAAAAAAAAAAGAAAAGAAAGTCAGAGCTACACATATGGATGAGGGTGCGGATTCCGCTGCCTGCTTGGGATGAAACCTGACTCTTTTCTTGAATTACTTTAGCAAAAGATTTGACATGTTGTTTCTCTTTAGGAACACATAATTATTTATGTCTTTTGTTTTCACAAGTTGCAGGGTTATCTGGATGAAGTCTGATGCCCCTAACTCCAATATTATATTTCCTGTTGCTTTTTTTCTCCTCAAACCTGTTTTGTTTGTTTGTTTGTTTGATTTTACATTGATTGCCATTTCAATATAGACCTGCTTAAGAGTGATCCCTACTAACCAAGCAACAAAATTAGTATTAGTCAGTCTTGAAATCTCTTATGTCAATAAAATTAGATAAAATCTCTTCAATTTAGCCTTAGGCAGATTCTTTTTTAATTAATATTTTTGTTGGATATTTTATTTACATTTCAGATGTTATCCACTTTCCCCTTTCCGTCAACCCAGAAACCCCCTATTTTATCCCCCTCCCCTGATTCTATTAGGATGTGCCCTCACCTACCCACCCACCCACTCCCACCTCCCAACCCTCAAATTCCCCCACACTGGAGCAGCCAGCCTTCAAGGGAACAAGGGCTTCTTTTCCCACCTATGGAATTTCAGTTCTGAGTTTGATTATTTCCTGTTGTCTACTCCTCTTGGGTATATTAGCTTCTTTTTGTTCTAACGCTTTCAGGTGTGCTGTCAAGTTGTTAATATATGCTCTCTCCATTTTCTTTTTGTAGGTACTTAGAGCAATGAGTTTTCCTCTTAGTACTGCTTTCATGGAGTCCCACAAGTTTTCATATGATGTGTCCTCATTTTCATTAAATTCTAAAAAGTCTTTAATTTATTTCTTTCTTTATTCCTTGACCAAGTCATCCTTGAGTAGAGCATTGTGCATTTTCCACATGTATGTGGGCTTTCCATTGTTTGTGTCATTATTAAAGACCAGCCTTAGTCCATGGTGGTCTGATAGAGTGCAAGGGATTGTTTCAATCTTTTTGTATCTGTTGAGGCCTGTTTTATGACCAATTATATGGTTTATTTTGGAGAAGGTACCATGAGGTTTGAGAAAAAGGTATATTCTTTTGTTTTAGGATGAAATGTTCTATAGATGTCAGTTAAGTCCAATTGGTACATAACTTCTGTTAGTTTCATTGTGTCTCAGTTTAGTTTCTGTTTCCATGATCTGTCCATTGCTGAGAGTGTGGTGTTGAAATCCCCCACTATTATTGTGTGAGGTGCAATGTATGCTTTGAGCTTTAGTAAAGTTTCTTTTATGTATGTGGGTTCCCTTGCATTTGGGGCATAGATGTTCAGAATTGAGAGTTCATCTTGGTACATTTTACCTTTGATGAGAATAAAGTGTCCTTCCTTATCTTTTTGATGACTTTTGGTTGAAAATCAATTTTATTTGGTATTAGAATTGCTATTCCAGCTTGTTTCTTGGGACCATTTGCTTGGAAAATTGTTTTCCATCCTTTTACTCTGAGGTCGTGTCTGTCTTTGTCACAGAGGTGTGTTCCTGTATGCAACAAAATTCTGGGTTCTGTTTATGTATCCAGTCTGCTAGTCTATGTCTTTTTATTGGAGAGTTGAATCCGTTGATATTAAGAGATATTAAGGAAAAATGATTGTTGCTTCCTGTCACTTTTGTTATTGGAGTTGGAATTATGTTTGTGTAACTACCTTCTTTTGAGGTTGTTGGAAGACTACTTTCTTGTTTTTTCTAGGTTGTAGTTTCCCTCCTTGTGTTGGAGTTTTCCATCAATTATCCTTTGAAGTGCTGGATTTGTGGGAAGATATTGTGTAAATTTGGTTTTGTCATGGAATATCTTGGTTTCTCCATCAATAGTGATTGAGAGTTTTGCTGGGTATAGTAGTCTGGGCTGGCATTTGTGTTCTCTTAGGGTCTGTATGATATCAGTCCAGGATCTTCTGGCTTTTATAGTCTCTGGTGAGAAGTCTGGTGTAATTCTTATGGAATTCTTATGTGTTCCTTTATATGTTACTTTACCTTTTTCCCTTACTGCTTTTAGTGTTTTTTCTTTGTTTTGTATATTTGATGTCTTGATTATTATGTGACAGGAGGTATTTCTTTTCTGGTCTAGTCTATTTGGGGTTCTGTAGGCTTCTTGTATATTTAAGGATGTCTCTTTCTTTAGGTTAGGGAAGTTTTCCTCTATGATTTTGTTGAAGATATTTAATGGCCCTTTAATTTGTGAGTCTTCACCCTCATCTATACCTATTATTCTTAGGTTTGGCCTTTTCATTGTGTCCTGGATTTCCTGGATGTTTTGGCTTAGGAGCTTTTTGTATTTCACATTTTCTTTGACAGTTGTGTCAATGTTTTCCATAGTATCTTCTGTGCATGAGATTCTCTCTTCTATCTCTTGTATTCTCTTGGTGATGCTTGCGTCTATGACTCCTGGTCTTTTTCTTAGGTTTTCTATCTTCAGGGTTATCTCCCTTTGAGATTTCTTTATTGTTTCTACTTCCATTTTTAGATCCTGGAAGGTTTTGTTTAATTCCTTCACCTGTTTGGTTGTGTTTTCTTGCAGTTCTTTAAGGGATTTTTGTGTTTCCTCTTTAAGGGTTTCTAACTGTTTACCTGTGTTCTCCTCAAATTCTTTTAGAGTGTTATTTATGACCTTCTTAAAGTCCTCTAACATCATCATGAGAAGTGATTTTTAATTCTGTATCCTGCTTTTCCGGTGTGATGTGGTATTCAGGGCTTACTATGGTGGGAGAACTGGGTTCTGGTGATGCCAACTAACTTTGGTTTCTGTTGTTTACATTCTTGCACTTGCCTTTCGCCATTTGTTTAACTCTAGTGCTACGTGCACTCACTGGTTCTGACTGGAGACTGTCTCTCCAGTTATCTTGCTTGTGTCAGAACTCCTCAGGGTCCTGATGTCTCTGTAATCTTGTGATTCTGAGCTCCAGCTGCTCTGAGTGCAGTGTCTCCTCTAGGATGTCTCAGGATAAGTTGTCTTCATGAGAGCAGACCACCTAGGTGTTCGATGCTCTTAGTGCAGTGGCTCCTCTAGAATGTCTCAGGATATGGTGTCTGCTGCTCTGAGTTCCATGGCTCCTCTAGGATGTCTCGGGGTATGGTGTCCACTGTTCTGAGGTCAGTGGCCTCTCTAGGATGTCTCAGGATATGGTTTCCACAAGGGAGCAGACCAGCTGGGTGTCTGCCACTCTCACAGTCAGTGGCCTCCCTGGGATGACTCAGGATATGGTTTCCACATGGGAGCAGACCTACCAGCTAGGTGTCTGCTCCAGACACAGGGATCCTCCGGAGGAGGGGCAAAACGGGAGTGGTATTCCACAGGGGTGGTGTTTGGGTGCCTGGGGGGGGGGGGGAGGTCCTTCGAGCTTCCTGCTCCCAGCTGTGGCTCTGGGCCATAGGGCGGTGCTTGACTGATTTTACATGCCTCTCTGAGGTCAATGGCCTCTCTGGGATGTCTCAGGATATGGTTTCCACATGGGAGCAAACCGGTTAGGTGTCTGCTCCAGCCACTGGGATCCAGAGAGGGGCCAATTGACAGGATTAATATAGTAAAAATGGTCATCTTGCCAAAAGCAATCTACAGATTCAATGCACTCCCCATCAAAATTCCAACTAAATTCTTCACAGAGATAGAAAGAACATTTTTCAAATTCATTTGGAATAACAAAATACCTTAGGCAGATTCTAATGACAAAGGCAAAAAGCAGCCACATTCTTTGCCTACCTATCAAAAGAATGCTCTCTACCCTAGTTGCTAATATTGTTTCCTCCTGATACTTTTTGAGCTAGACCTCCATAATCTAGTCTGTTCTCAGCACAATAGACTCCCAAGCTCTTACTATGATGGCCTATGAGGTCCCACTTACAATGTTCAACCAGTTTCCTAGTCCAGTGTCCCCAAATCTGCATTTCTCCAAATAGCCCGCATAGCCAGAATGATTACAGCAGTAGCCTATTACTTGGTATGAACTTCTTGGTTAGTTACTTTTATATTGCAATTAAGAAGGCAGCTTATAGAATAAATATTTATACCATTTCAGAATGATGATCATGTTGAGGAACCTGGCAATAGATAGGCAGGCATGGCACTGAAGCTAACATTTTAAGATACAACCACAAGGCAGAGGGAGATTTAACTCAATAGAATGAGCTTTAGAAACCTCAAAGCTGAGTCCCATTGACATACCTCCCACAACATGGCCATAGTTCCTAATCCTTCCTAATAGTTCTACTAACTGAAGACCACACATTCAAACACATGAGTCTATGAGGGCCATTAGTATTCAAACCAGCACAGTACGTATTTTATTGTTTTCCATTTCTCCCAAATCAAGCTGAGAACTCTTTGAAATTCATATCATAAGAAAACTATCAAGAGAAACCTGTATGTCTTCTCTGTTTGACTAAGCTCTCCTGACAATCCAAGGACCAAGTTTTCCCTAATTTAGCTCTAAGTCTTAATGCACACTGCTGACAGCTGTGCCCTTGTTGATTGATTACATGAGCAGACAGCAAGGCCTGGAAATAACTGATAGATGCTGAGAATAGCTGAATATGTATCTCAGAGACCTGTGTCACACAACATTGGGCCCTAGAATTAGGATATCCATAAGTAAGTCATTCTGGGTGAGATGCTTACACACCAAAAGAAACTGCAGATGTTACTCTTACATTAATATCATTACAGCCAAACAGCCAATAAAATACAGCAATAGAGGAGTACACATAGAGCATGACTGATGGAGAAGAATTTAAAGTATAAATGACCCTGAGCTATCAGTCAGAATCTATCCTGGACTCTAACACTGACTTCTATGATTGTGGCCATTTCCTTGCTATCAGCATCAGATAATGGGTATTTATAAAACAAATGCAATTTCAAGTTGTCCCATAAACTTAATAATCTAGAGCACAATGATATATAAAATTGATCTTTTAAAAAAATCTCAGAACTCATGCAAAAATTAGAATCTATATGGTTCAGGTTAGCATGTAATTAATTGCTGCTTCGGTGTAGAAGTGTTTAGTATGCACTCAGTTTCTTTCCCTGATATAGAAATTATGACATATACATCTATATTTCAGGCCCTAACCTAGGCAATGACTTCTCAAACCAGTACATGCTTTAAAAATATCTGTGTTGATTGATTGATCTGGAAAATGAGAAATCTGCTTACTGATGTGGCCTCACAGCTGTGATGTTGAGATTAGCAAGGTAATATACATTAGCAGTGGCACTGCTTTTAGCTTGCTGAATAAGAGATGGTATAAGGACAGAGTAAATGCACAGATCAGGATCAATTTTCTACTTCCTTCCAAACATTTCCAGTGCTCAGCAAATATAGACTAACATAATGGGGTCTTCTAGCTCCTGTGAAAAACCTTTTTTTTTTTCCAAGAAGCCTGGAATTTCTACATCTGGACATGAAAGAATAGCTTAAAAGCCTTTCTGGGAATCATAGCTCTGTAGTATTCACCAGGATCACTCTTATGTTTAGGAGGAAAGTGGTCCCCATGTGGTTTATAGTAAGGCACTCCAGAGATGCACTCAACCCCCAACCCTAGTCAACAACTTCTCTCATTATAACTTTTCTCTCTCTTACAACCCTTCTTGTTGCAACTGAAATTCTTACTTTGAGGGAACTTTTGTCTGCAGAAAAAGAATGTAATTTATATAATGAGAATAAAAGGAAAGAAAAAAAAACTATGTTCAAGATATTGAGGGAACTCAAGCCCAGATAAAAGACTGGAAGAGGGAAGGTAAAAAGTGAAGAGATCCTTATAAACTTTCTTTTTTTCCTTCTCTTAAAGAAAAAAAAAAGTACCAGAAATAGGAGTAAAGTGGGGAATGCAGGCAGAAAAGTACTTTCTTTTTCTCAAATGAAGTGAGATGATCATATAAAAATGACTTACAAAGCTAACCTTTTTCTTTATATTACATGCTAGATACACAACCTCATCATTCAGCATTCAGCTTCCTCAGCAGAGTTTGAATTGTTTTCACCAGGTCTGCTACTAGAACCTTAGCATAAACCACTCTCATCTCTAATCTTGTACTTTAATTAGTTTTCTTTAGTTCCATACTTGTCTTTTTCATTCATTTTACAATATCTTAAATGATTTTTTCAAAAATGAGCCAGAGAATCTAACTATCTAGCTTAAAACTCTCTAATGGGTTCCCATTGAAAATAAAATAATGGCTGGGGAGACAGACAAGTAGGTCAAGGACTTGCTATGCAAACATGAAAATCCAATTTTCAATCCTAGCACACCCATCCTCTCCCCACTACATCCTCACAAAAGCAAGCATGGTGGCACATAGAAACCCAGACAACTGGATCCCAGAGAATGATAGCCAGTCTAGGCAAATCAGTTATTTCCAGATTTAGTCAGTGATCCTGTCTCAATAATACAGTGGAAAGTGATAGAGGAATATATCTAACACTGATCTCTGTCCTCCATACATGGATGTATAGACATGCACACTCATACACATACATGTACATACAAAATAAATAAATACCTATTTTTAAAGCAAACAGAAAAAAAGTATATCTTTTTCATGGATGTCTGGAAATTTACATTTAATATTTTCCTTTCCCTTTGACTGAAAGTCACCTGTAATCACCTTAATATCTTCCTTTGAACATCCTGTACTTATTCAGATCTTGACACATTTGTGCTTATTTTTCTGCATGGAAAATGTCATACTATAAAATTTCATTTCAGAACACATTTATTTTCTACCTTCATTCTTCAAATGATAAATTCTATGAAAGACTAGTCATTTTCACCTTTACATTCCTTTGTGTTCTCATTGATTTAGCCATAGCTGAATTAAACATTACCTAGTAAATGTGTATTCAAGAGAATGTCCGATTAATTACCAAAGGAGTTAGCAAGTAATGAAAGTAAGTGTAGGTAGCTTCTAGGAAGTCCTGACTGAACATGCTATAATGAATAAAATCCTCTTGATTTTATGGTTTCTTGTTGGAGGGAAAATAAAAAAATTATTAGCAAACAACTGTGTTTGGAGACGTTTCCCAATGCTTGGATTGGTAAAGTGAAAAACATTGCCGTGCTTTCAGAAAGCTGAAAATTACAGGACGTTAATGACTGTATCATCAAAATAGTTGTGTAGGTAACCCAGTAAATATTTAGGTAAATTTTGGAGACAAATAATGAAAAGAATGACTAAGGACTAGTTGATATTTGAAGGTAGCAATCTGACCAAAATGGGGAATATCCTTCATTAGATAAGGGGTATGTTGTTATAGAAGGAAAGAAAATTGTGACTAGAGAAAAGGGCAGAGTTCAAAGTGACACATAACCTATACTGCATTTTATAGCTGAAATGAAGAGAATATGGAATTGAAGAAGAGTGTAAGTTCAGAATAGAATTGTAAGTCGTACTATCTTCCTTAACTGCCAAGAATCATCTTAGAAACATCAGATTAAACTCATGGACAATGAACCTCCTACTTATGAACCAAAGTACAAATGCACGCACACACACACACACACACACACACACACACACTTCTATGTTTAAAACTCTACAAAATTAATTACCTTATAAAAAGTTCATGATTATAGAAGGCTTGAATGTTGCTCATTTGAAACCAAATTATCTTGGTCTCTCTTTACCTTGCTTAGTAGCCATCCATCATCCATATAATTGTCTGACTCTTATCCTCTTAGGTATGAGGTAAGTCTCTTGGGATATATTAACAAGCCACTGTTGCCTCCACCAACCTAAAAGCCAAGACTCTCATCAGGTAGTATCAGAAACCTATAGCAGAGATTTCTCCAATTTTCTATAACCAACCTATGTGATGTTTCCAACAATACATTTTTAAAATAGCTTAATATATGAAATTTTTTTTGTTCTGACACTAAAAGTTCGTGAAACCACTTTCCCCTTGGAACATGGTATTCTGTGCAACCAGAATTCATGTTCCCAAATTCATGTTCCCAAGCAATGTGTACTCATACTTAGTGGGAGAGTAAACTATTTTTTACTCCATTTGAGGTGAGAGCTGGGCTTCTTGTACAAACTCCCGTGGGATATTCTCATTTATTGTAGAAAGCCCATTTGTACAACTAACTTGCCAACATCTGATCACTGATTTTGAAGAACTCTGGCAAGAATAAAAGATAAATGAACTATTTCTTGCTTCTTGATTTTTTTTTTCTGCTCTTAGGCTCAATGCCTGTTTCTAAATCTTTTCTTCCCTATGTCAAAAGAATTTCACCTCTTTATATCTCCATATATCCCACCACAACTATGTTGATAACTAATCTAATTCCGAATAAAATGAGAACACTTTGATGTTTCTCAATCCCAGTTTTACAAACATCTTGACAATGCACCTCCTGATCTAAATCAATGAAAAGTAAATAATGTGGACCTCAAGGGACTTTAGCAGTGACCAGTTTTAAGAGAGTTAAGGTCATCTCCAGGAGGAAAACATCCACAGGTTCTTCAGAATGTGCTGTTGAATATTCATGTGGAATTAAGATCTGTTGACTATGCTATCTGTTTAGATTAAACCTGGATTACAGGCCTTCTCACTACACAGGATCAGAAAGGGTAATGAAATCTCAGAACAAAGAAAGGGATTCTAATCCCCATATATCTATCTGGCTCTTGACTTGCCCTCCAAGAAAAAAATGCCCCTCCCTGGAGTACAAGGCCTCTAGGAATGGATTTTTCCAGTGTGTCATTTTTAGATCCATTAGAACTAAGATACAGAATGGTTGCTAGGATACTATATATGAAACAGGAAAGAATACATCGCCCAATGTTAGGTACAGAAATGCAGGCTTGAGCCTATTTTACAGAGTATGTAATGGGCCCCTACTTATTAATATCATGATTAGAGTCATTTCCAATAATTCCTATTTTTGTTCTGGAAGCTAGATTGCTACTTTATTTCAATTGGTTAAGAGTGTTTGTAATTCATATTTTTGAGTAATAATTGAATTTGTGAAAGTTAAGCCTCATAAAATTGCTAAGGAATCTATTCATGAATATGAAGGTCGCTGTAGTGTGTATCTGTGCCTGGGTGTGCATATATGCATGAGTACATGAGTGTAGGCATGTGTGTTTGTGTGCTAGCATCTGTGTGCGTGTGCATGTGCATGTGTGAGTGTGTGTGTGCGGTGTTTTCCCTGACTATTAAATGGTAACTTCAATTTGGGAATGAAATCACCCTCCATTGATTTCCAGTGTATTCTGCCATCATCCAGATAGCACTTTCAAAGAGTTCTGTAAATGAGATTTGTAGCTGAGGTAATTGCTACTACAAAAGCATGCAATGGAAGGCAAGCTTTATAACTGCCACTTTCTTCATGTTGTAACTTAACCACCTCCTTCCCAAATCAAAGATGAGTGGGACTGAAGATGGCATTCTTTTTTATTTTTGACCTTGCCACTTATCTTCTATATGGAATAGGCACTCTAATTGATGCTTTAAGCCATATCTCACTCTATGATGTTAATGACCTAACTAGAACAGTAATAATTAAATAAGCAAATTGCTTACTATTAAATGATCACTTTGTTGTTTTTAGATTTAGGAACCTACCCTTAAAACTAACAAATAGTACCCAATTCTTTTTTAATAACTTCTTAACGCTGTTAGCTAAGAGGGACAGTAACCCTTTCCCAGGTGGGATTCATTACGTCTGAGTGCAGAGCACCAGTGGGAACAAGAGGAAAGAGCATACAATGTACTCTTCATAGACAGGTTCTGTCTTCATTTGGTAGTTTAATGATATTTTTGAAGAATATCCCTCTTATCCTGGAATACTGCCTGTAAATGAGGCTGCACACAAACCACAAGTCCCTATGCATGAATGTCTATGGAGAACTCATTAGGACACATCTAGACAGGGCCTTCTACACCAACAAGATTATAATTGGAACTGTGAGTTTGTGTGGTACCATCCTAGCTCCACATTCTGCCTTTCTCTGTAACCACTTACACTTATTATAAGTAATTGAAACCCATCTAACTCCCTCTGTATTTCTTATCATGAATTGCCATTTGAAACTTCCCAAATACCCTATAGATGTTTATACCTAGTACATGCTCATTAAGTATTTGTATAAAGGGAGAAAAAAAGAAAAAAATATTTGTATAAAGGAAAAATGTTGTCACCTTAATAAAATATGAAGAATCAAGTGCTGTGTCTTTACTGTAATTTGAATACACATGAAAGAATCAGCAGTATCCCTAAAATAAAGCTGGTTTTCAACATTCCAATACTTGATAGTTATTCATGTATTTTGTGGTATTTATTTATGAAGAGGAAGGCAAAAGCAGAAACTCTAAAAATACAAATTTAACCCTTACAATAGTAGATAACAATGACAATGATAAAAGAATAGCATAGGTGATTGCTAAATGCCTTATTTTATTTTCTCAGACACTGATTTCTTTTCCACCTTCACACACCATTTACTTGATGTGATATAAGGTACTAGTATATTCTCCATAGTGTCAGAAATGCACAGGTCAGATTCCCCACAAAGTTTCATCTCTTTGCATTACTTAACAGAGAGCTGTTACCAAGGAGCCATAACAAATGGAACAAAAAATGTCATCTTCAAATATATTTGCCATAGTAAACTTACTCTACAATGAAACTTCCCCAAGGCATGAGGAAAGACCAAGTTCTCTTTCATTTGTTCTTCTGTTATAGGTATAAAGTGCTAAGAAAAACACTCCTAGCTCCTGAAAGTCATAGAAGATGACCAGTGACTGCCAAGTACAAATGATTCTATTCACTTTGAAATAAATAGGAGAGCAGTTCAACTGAAGCATTTTCTTCTTTAGGTATGATGAAGGGGTAAATTTATTATCTTCTGTTATATACATTTTATTTTCAACCAGCCACCAAGTATCATTCACTCAACATGTTTGACAACCTTCAAATAAAGAGCTGAGTTCAGTAAAGACATAGCTACTACAGAGTAAAAACCACAAGGTCAAAAGTAGAATTTTGTGTTGCAAGGGTTTAAGATAAATTTGACCTGGATTCACAGTTCTTATTTTCATGACTGTGATATCTCATATTTTTTGTTTTTGTTGGCATGACTTCCATTTCCCTGGAAATATTATGTCCTGCGTGTGGACATAAACAAGATGGAGACTCAAATTTGTAAATTTATAAGCAAGGTAGTTATGCAACAGCACATTGTTGATCTGGAGCAAAAGAGAGACTTCTCATTTCATATGGTGTAGTTATTTACAAATTGAAAAGTAAAAAGTCACTAAAGTGACTACAATTTCAAGATGTTTTGAAATATATTTTGGTAAGCAGCTGGAGACTCCTGAGATCCTTCCATGGAGCCTACAACATCAATACTCATTTCACAGTAAAATTAAGTTATCTCTTGCTTTTTCTTCTGTGTTGACACATTTCATTTATAGTAAAAAAGCAATGGTGATAAAATTACAGATTTGTTAACACAAACTAAGAATGTGGCACAAATAAGTACATGCTATCTATAATATGAATAATAGACACTCATCAATACTTGCATTTTATAAGATATACCCCAAAAAAGAGAGCTTTTGTCTATATTGAAAATGTTATGCCCTCAAGAAAATGTTTCTGAGTTTGTCAAACACGTTTGAATTTTATGAATCTTTCATGTCACAACAGGAGCCTCAGATACAGTCTTCTCTACATTAAAGAGCAGTTAATAAATGGTCACAGTTATGCTAACAGAGTTACTCTTCATAATTAAGCTATTAACATACATAGTTGTTATGGATAATAATCAAAGATAGCCCAAATGTTTATGCAGGGAATATCCATTTTAATTTCTCTACATAGAAACAGAAGAGCTTACAAATTAAGAACAGATCTGCTGCCAAAGAGTCAGAATGTGAATGGCAGTTTGATGGATCCTACCAGGGACTTTGTGGACCAGTTCCTCTTGTTTTTCCATCCAAGGCCTGGGAAGATTAAATAATTAAGTAAATTAGTAGAAACAGACTGTTTAGAATAGTGCTTGACATGGTGTCATGTCAACATCAATCACTGATATGATGTGTGAACTCTTCAGACAGATATGACAATAGTGTAGACACTTGATGTGAGCTTGCAGAGACCAAGAATGTGATTTTAGATCCAGTTTGTTCATGTCTTATAATGAGGATTGTGGTGTTGGCATATAGCTCAGTGTTTTTCTAGAAGGAGTTGGGCTCTGGATTCAACACTCAATTTATTTAAACTAAGGTTGTGTTATTTTTTTTGAAAATTTTATTAGATACTTCCTTTATTTACACTTCAAATGTCATTCCCTTTCCTGGTTTCCCCTACAAAAACCTCCTATTCCCTCCCCCTCTCCCTGCTTCTATCAGGGTGTTCCCCCACCCACCCACACACTCCCAATTTCCAGTCCTGTCCTGACATTCCCCTACACTGGGGCATCAAGCCTTCACAGGACCAAGGCACTCGGCACTCTCCTCCCATTGATTCCCGACAAGGCCATCCTCTGCCACATATGTGGCTGGAGCCATGGGTCCCTCCATGTGTACTCTTTGGTTGGTGGTTTAGTCCCTGAGAGCTTTGGGGGGGGAAGTCTGGTTGGTTGATATTGTTGTTCCTCCTATGAAGCTGCAAACCCCTTCAGCTCCTTCAGTCCTTTCTCCAACTCCTCCATTGGGGAACCTGTGCTCAGTCTGGTCAATATTTTTGTTTAGCTTTCCACATTTGAAAGAGTCTTTATTTTATAGGAGAGGGGATAAGCTCTACAGTCATCAATGTACAATGTTTTCCTTGATCACACACTTTACATTTCTAAATTATGACTTGATTTTTACCTCTACAACATATTGCTTCCTAAATTTTGTTTCAAATCATCCTCAAATCTTACCAAAATGTTTTCATTTTTAGAACTGTCATGAAATCAATAAAATAAAATTAACTTCAATGAATTCTTTAAAATGACAAGTGAAGGAAGGTCTCTGGAGTGTTATGAATATTCTATTTTTGACCTGGTTGGTGGTTATGTGGGTATTTGCTTTGTGATAATTTATTGAGCTGTATATTCATGTTTTGTGCACCTCTCTGCATGAGTTCTCCTCAACAATAACAAGAGATTTAAAAGGAAAATGAAAGGAATGTGAAAAATCTAAGAAACCTCTGCATCTTTTAGAAAAATATTCAATGCTGTTACAGTTTTCTTTATAATATTAGGTTAGAAAACCAATTTTTAAACTGATTAGAAATTCCTACTTTATACATAGACACAGTTCTTTGTCATAAAAAAAGACTTACTTTGATTAAGAAGAGATCGATTTCATGGTTTTAAAACACCACACAAACAGGTAGCTCACTTCCAGAAGCCTGCCTCAAGACAAAGCAGAGAGAGGGGCACAGTTTCCCCAGTTCTTCCAGCAACAGCTAAAGCTGGCATAGTCTGTTTCTTCCATATTGTTCTTGGTCACTGAGATAGGTAGTTCTTGTCTGAGCTGGGTACCTAGGATTAACACCATCTGGCTGGGAAAACTGTTGATTTTGAGTCTCCAAGGCTGGCTTAAGCGCTCAGCAATGCTGACTTTGAAGTCCAGTAAGATGATATGTAAATAGCAAACGGCAGCTGGCATTTGCCTAGTATCTTTCCATGTAAATCCATTAAGAAATTCATTTAATACTTCAATAATTTTACCATCCTCTTTGATCGTGTTTTCTATTTCATCCTGCAATGTTCTAACTTCTGCCTTGACTGATCTCTGCCTTTCACAGGTCTGGGAAACTGTATATTTTAAAATTACTGTTCTTTGGAGGGAATAACTACATTCTTTGTCAATGTTCTTTTCTCATTACCCTTTATCAACTTGCTTTGCTATCTTGGACTTACATTTTGAAAGACTTTAGTCAGACTTATTCTATGAGATGAGTTCTTTTATAATATGACTTGTATATATCATATCATATCTACTGGACTTGTCACCATGACACTCATAAGTTTGATTAATATTTCTAGCCATATGCATTATTTTAAGATTTTTAAGGAGTAATCATACTATTCAAACAGATGAACAGAAAATATTTAGACAAGGTCAAACAATTTACAATTGTAAGATGTAATTATAAAATGACAATTTAAAAAATTGGTAACATCAGCAGAAATGAAAAATAAGAACCTTCCAAAAATCACTGTAAAACAGTGAAAGCACAGGCTAAAAGCGTAGCAGTGGCATTTTTCAAGAACCCTAGGAATAAACAGAGTAAATGCAGTAATCCAATGAAAATTTGTTACAGAAAAGTATGTGATTATTAATAAGAACTCTGCTATGGTGTTTTTTAAATGGATATATTCCTGTCTTCTCCAATAAGTTCCAACTAAAACTCAACTCTGTACCATCATAATGAAAAGCAACAGCCTGGCAGCACAGGAAGTGTTAGAATAGCATTGAACAACTTTCAAAACTCCCAGAGAAATGTAATTACTGACCTGTCCAGTGATTTCATGGAACATTCTACATTCAAGTCTTATTCTTAATTGACCTAATTCAGCAATCACTTGGTACACACAGTCCTTTGCTGGAAGGGAGCTACTGAAAACTATTATTGGCAATTGTTTAATAATTAGGCTACTGGGTATAACATATAACCTCAAAGAATAAACTACAGAATTTTGAGACCCATAGGTGTCTTTACAAAGCTCTTACATCATCCCTGGAAACTACAAGGTCATATTCATGTGTATGTAAATTTCTAAAATCATGCACAGATTTATTAAAAGATCTTAATATATTCTATGCCATCATCACTCAATCTGACCAGAAGGTTCTTTATAGAAAAAATTGTATACTGCCTAACTAAGTGTTGAAAATATGGCCAAATTGGTACAGAGATGCAGTTTTGAAAAAGATGCTGAAACCCTTCAGTAAAATAAAGAAGAGTATTTACCACACGTTATTTATTCAACTAGATTAATCATGTTCAAAACAATAAATGTGGGTCCTTTCATAAAATGTATCAAATACATAAATGTACCAGATAAAACAATACAATGATTTGATAAAGGAAAACATATCTTTTTTACACATAGAGTTATTCAAATTCTCTTAGAGATGATATTGAGCACAAGTGACCATAATAAAATTATCCTTCATAAAACACAAAAATACATTTTGTTTCAAATCATATCATCAAAAATATGAAAGTATAATATGCAGAATTGAATAAAATATTTGCACATTACCTATATGGTAACAGATTTATATTTAGAACATGTTAAGAATTATCATAACTCAATATTAAAAAGTTAAAAATGAAAAATGATTATCTTATATCATTTGTAGATTGTTATAGTAAATATTCTAGGTTGTATTACATGGTTGACTAGTGAAAAAGAAACCAGCTCTACATGCCAAAAGGGCATGTGCAAGCAAAGAAGAGAGATTCAGAAGCAGATTTGGGTTTTATAGAATTAAAAGTCTTTCTGAAAGAACAAGAATTCCCCCTCCGATTATTGAAGATGTAATAAAATTTCAGTATGCCCCACCTGTGAACATTTCCAACACCCAAGGACATAAACTCTATGAAAATCAGTATGGAAGATTCTCAAAAAAAGTAGTAGTAAATCTACTACATAAATAGACAAACCACACCTGTTTTTTTTTTTTTTTGTCCCAAAGTACTCTCTCTTAGAGTTTTTATTGCTAAAATAAAAAGTATAACCAAAGTTAAAAAATAAATTAATTAATTTTTTAAAAGTATAACTAAAAGCAACTTGAAGACTAAAGGGTTTATTTCAGTTTGCAGCTCCATATCAGAGTCTATGGACATCAGGTCAGGAATTCAAACAGAGAAGAAACCTGGAGGCACTAACTGACACAGAAGTCACACAAGAGCACTACTTGCTCAATAGTGCTTGCTCAGTTTGTTTTCTTATACACTGCAGGACCATCTGCCAAAGGATAACACCACCCACAATGGGCTAGGCCCTCCCACATCTATCACTAATAAAGAAAATGTCCTATATGTCTTCCTACAGCCTGATCTTTGAGGCATTTTCTCAATTAAGAATACTTCCAAGATGATCCTTATCTTATGTCAAGGTGACATAAAAATTAGGCAGCATAGACTCTAACTCAACCTATCACAGGGAAAATTGTACATTATTGCTTATTGAAGAACTGTTATCAATAAAATATAAGTTAATAATCAGAAGAACGGATAAGATTTGAAAATTTTCAGAGGTAAAGAATAATGAAATCATACTATTTGGGGGAAAATAATACTAGAGATAATTATATTACATGAATTAAGAGGCCTCTGAAAGACAAATATGTTTTCTCTCAACTAGGATTCCTGGATTTTATAGAGTCATATGAAATGACATGGTATAAGTGACATTATCCAGGGGGATAAAAGGTACAAATGCAAGGGGATAGTGGTGAGACAAGGATGAATGGGAAATAAGACAACTGGGTAGATATGCTCAATGTATAATATACACATTAAAGAACACTTAAAAATAAATGAAGAAATTAAATAAAAGTTCTACCATTTCTCAACATTACCACACCAGGAACAAGGCTATCACATGAACAAATCATACTGAACACAATAATAATATGATTTGAATTTCTCATTTGAAGATATAAAATCAATCAATAAGCACAAACAAAAACACCATAGACCTTAAACCTTATGCCAAGTGAAAGAATATAATTACAAAAGACCAAATACTTTATGGTTCCACCTATATGAAATGCTCACAATAGGCATGTTTGTGGAGACAGAAAATATATTAATGGTTGCTCAAGGGTAGGAACATATGAAATACAAATACAGTAGAGAACTTATAATTAATATGTGGTTTCTTTTTGGTTAATAAAATGCTTTGATGTGATAGCTTATATCTCTAATTACATATACTATTTAATTTAAAGTGAGTAAATTTATGTTATACAAATTATATCTTCATGTAACCATTAAGACAGTATATTAGATGACCATTCTCTAATTTAGTAAAAAACAAAATCAACAAAGACCAGGAAAAATTAAATCCACAAGGTTCTAAGTAACAGAGATGGTATTAACACACATAGAAATAAGATTCTTTTGTTTATATTAGTAAGCAAAGTGTTTACAGCATTAAGCAAAGAGATTCAATTCAAAAGGAAGGAGTAGCCACAAGACAGAGTTCAATGATTTATGTGGGGTGTCTACAGAAATTGTTTCATGCAGGTACTCTAAGTCAAAAACTTGCTTCTTAAACTGGCATACAAGTTGGATAAGAACATCTCCCTTGAAAGAGGAACTTTCTAATATACATGTTTTTTTCAGTGTTAAAATACGAAAGTTGTCTGTAGCATCCTGTTTTGGTTCTAATTGTGTCATTCACTTGTATTTCATTTGTCAATCATGATGCCAGTATATGTCCAATTTACTTATCTCCAAATCAAAATTGAACCTGACAGTCTCTAAAGTCAAATTACTTATTCAACAAATATTAATAGAGTACAATCTCTGTGTCTGACATTCTGTTTCATTTTGTGGGTGGAGGGATGCATCAAAGACCCACTTCACATGAAAGTTATGTTCTAGAACAGATAATGTTAAGCTATAGAGGAGATGGAATGTAGCAATTAGGGAGTCAATAGCCATATTGAATATTTATAAGAGGAACAAAGTTCTTTATGGAGGTAACTATAGAAACCCTCATGTCAGAGAAATCTCAGAGCATTTAGATGAAGCCAAGCAGAAAAGCATTCAATGTAATATAGTATGCAACAAGCAGAGTGGGTCTGAAGCAGTTTGGAAAGCTTCTTAGAAACCACACTTTGCAATGTCCTGTCCACTATATAATTTGTGACTCATTAAGACTCCAGGGAAGTGAGATGCTACCAGGATCCAATGGCAATGAGTTTAGACGAAATACCCACAAAGGAAAGATACAACCTGTAGAGACCACCTCCAGTAGATAGGCACAGCCCTCAGTTGAAAGATGGGGCCACCTACCCATCTCAAAATTATTAACCCAGGAAGGTTTCATGGCTCCAGATACATATGTAGCAGAGTCTGGCTTTATCTGACATTAGTGGGAGGGGAGGGAGTCTTGATGCCCCAAGCATAGGGGAATGTTAGAGAGGTGAAGTGGGAGTGGATAAGTAGGTGCAAGAGTACCCTCATGGAGACAAAGGTGAGAGAGGAAAGAGGGGATGGGAGGGGGGTTTTGGAGGGGTAACCAGGAAGGGGGATATCATTTGAAATATAAATGAATGAAGTGATTAAATTAAAAAAAGAGATTAAATGGGGTCTGTAGCATGGCTTAGTCAGGAAGAGTACTTGTTGAACAAGCATGAGTACATGTTTCTAGTACCCACCTAGATGGTGGTGGTGATGGTCATGGTGTGTGTGTACAACACTGGGAAGCAGAGATAGTAGATTACTGGGTCTTACTGTCCAGGCAGCATATTCAGAAATTTAAAAGCAAATTTCAGGTTTAGGTTCAATGAGAAAGACTATCTTTGGGAGATAAGGTAGAGAATGGTACAACAGGATATCTAATGTCCTCCTCTGGCTTCTATACATATACACATTTGTACCACATGTATACAATACATACATATGCACACACATATGCACACGCGACCACATGCAGAGAAAGAGAGAGAGAGAGAGAGAGAGAGAGAGAGAGAGAGAGAGAGATTTAAAACGGAATTTTAATGTTTAAAAAAATTTTTAATATCAGGCTTAAGACCAAAAACTGATTATAGATAGGAAACTGTAGGATATGAGAGCCTGGAAGGCACTGTCTGCAGTACACTAATTTGAGGACATTGCTTGGTAATCTGATGGCTGGTTAGCTTTTGGTCAACTTAATAAAAGCTAGGGTCATCTGGGAAGAAGGAACCTAAATTGGAAAAAAAAAATACATCCAAAATATTGACCAGTAGGCATGTTTGTGAGGGTATCTTTTTAACTGATGATTTATGTGGGAGGGACCAGCCCAGGCCACTCTGTGTAGTGTCTGGGAAGCTGATCCTTAGATAATTAAAGAAGGTAGATAAATGTGATTCATGGAGTAAGCCAGTATCATTCCTATATGGCCTCTGCATCATTTTCCACTTAAAAATTCCTGCCTTGAGTTTATTTCATGACCTCCCCCAGTGTTGGAATGTGACACTGAAATATAATCTAAATTAACCCTTTTATCTCTTAAGCTGTTTGGAGTCAGAATATTTGATCACAGTAGGTGAAAACAAACTAGGTCACCTGATAATACAAATGAGTTAAATGATTTTTAAATGCCTATAACTATACAAGAATATATATATGAATGACATGAGTCCAGTTGATATGATGAGTCATAAATCTGAATATCATATAAAAAGGTTTGCATTTTATGCATCTCACAAAAAAACTTCATATTAATCCATTAAACTTCTTTGAGAATATTTATATACAGCTAACATAGTGGTCAGAAATAGAAAGTTGTTAAAGCACTAAGAAAGTCAGGTGTTTGCTGATCTCATTTCCTAATATATTAGCATTTTGACTACGATCTAGAAAACACATGGAGTTTATTACTTCAATAAACATGCAACTAGGTTGGGGGAGAAAAAAATCAGCAAGTTGACTGGAATGACTCTTATCCCGAGAAAGATTATATTTTTATCTTCCCTCAATAATAAAAACAGTCACAAAATGGAATTAACATTGACTGATAATATATATTGACTAAGGATATTGGGCATATTTTATCACTTTCACATAAAGTGAAATATTAAAGTAGGTATCATTTTGTTCACATTTCTCAATAAATGTTGAATAGTAAAAACCAGAAAACAACAGACGGAACCCTACTAAGACCATCTCCTACAGCTTTAGTATAATACACAGAAGGAAAAAAACAAAGGGAAGCATGTGGGTGGAACGACTTTGTATAAAAAGCACATTACATGAGGGTAGGAATTCTGAAATGAATCCTCCTAATTTCCAATTGTTTCATAGTTTCAATGGGAAAAATGTAGCTAGAAATCCAGATAATAGAGAAATAATAGAGAGACAAGTTCCCCATTTTTGTGGTAATTATGTGACACAGCTCAGTGGAAAAGCATTCCATAAAGACTGCTGGGCTCAAAGCAGAACTCAGCTTCACCAGGAGTCAAAAGGCCCACTGAACTTCAATTGGAAATTCAAAAGAATGAGGCAGCATGTTTGCATATATACAAAGGGCAACAAAACAGCATGCTGCCTTTGAGAGCAGTGCCACTAAATGTATGTTTAAGCTGGAATGTTGCCAAAAATTCTATTTGGAAGAGTTAAGATGACTGTCAATGAGCCTGTCTGAGAAAACGTCAAGCCAAGAGATGGCTGATTATTGAGTTTCCCAATTTGTGGTGATGGTAACTTGCTAAGGCTATTTATTTTTGCATAGCTACCCACATGGAGTTCTTTAGTATTTCATATGTATCATGGAAATAGTTAGCAATACACCAAGGGTCTACAAAACGAGAACTTATGCCCTTACCTGTCTTTATTCCTGTTCGTCAGCCAGGTGATTGCTTCCACCTCAATGACCAGCTCAAAATTTTAGGGGTTACCATCCTGTTTCCCAGGAAAGTATTCCTTCACAAGCTACAATTTTATATGTATTTCACCACCATGCTCTTTATGTTTTACCCTTATTATCAAATCTCAAAGAACTATTCTAGCTTAAAAGTAAAACTGACCAACTTTGGAACAGGCCAAGTTGGATCTACATTCTAGTAACACTACTCATTCCATCGATGACTTTGAGAAAAATCAAATGCATTTTGTTGAAATGATAAAACATCCTGATCAAGACAGAAAAGAGCTACTGACCTTGCAATTCCCAGGGGCAGTTCTGTAATCCTCTGTGCTGGTTGTTGTTTTCCAACTTGACACAAACGTATTTGAGAGGAGAAAACCTCAATTGAGCAAATGCCTCTATAAGACTGGCCTGTGGACAAGCCAATTAAGCATTTTCTTAACTAATGATTGATGTGAGAGGTCCCAGCCCTTGTGGATGGTGCCTCCCCTGGGAAGCTCTTTCTAAGTTGTTTAAAAACATAATCTGAGCAAATCATAAAGAAAAAGCCTCAGCTTCAGTTTCTGCCTTGAGTTAAAGCCCTGGCTTCCCTCAGCAATTGTTACTGTAAGATGAAATGAACCATTTTCACCCAAGTTAGCATGGTCTTTAATCACACACACACACACACACACACACACACACACACACACACACACACAAAACCCCACATAACTAAGACAATGGCTAAAAGAAAAACCTAATAATAGTAAGTCCAAATAAAGATAAAATAGTAAGAATATACATATACTGGTGATATGAAAACCTCCAGACATGGAAACCTTTGAGAGTAATTACTGATATGAACATGTGTATAACCAACAACCCAGAAGTTCTACTATAGATATATCTCTAACAGAAATGTGACTATTTACCAAAACACATATAATACATCATTCATAGTAGTACTGTGGCTTGTACTCAAAGAAAAGAATTATCCTATACATAATCCAACAGTATAAATATAGTCACAAAAATAAAATTTAAGACAATATAAATGAAATAACTACATGAAAAGGTCATGTATGATTTCCATAAGATTTTCTTATACAAATTATGCTATACCTTCTAAATATTCTGGTGGAGAATATATTTGAGGGGAAGAAATGATCATGGGAGACTACCTGGGGAAAGATAAGTTTAAAAGTAGTTATGGATGTGACAAACTGGAATTATTGACAGAAGGTGTTGCCTGGTGGTATTGCCTACAGAGCATTTAGGGAAAATCATGAACTGCATATTAGAAACAACACATTTTAAACTAACAGGACTGAGCCTTGGAGAGGTTAAGCATGTGTGGTAGTTTGTTTCTGTGGTGGCTTTCTACAACTTACAATTACCTCAGTTGAGTAATTATGTACACCAGTCAGCATAGGTGATTCATTTCTCTCTGCTTCAAGTTGTGGGTGTGATGTGACCAGCTACTTGAGTTTCTTCTTTGACTCCCCTTCAGTGATTACTGGTATATTACTTATATTTTTATCAGTGAGACAAATAACATGGCCAAAACAACCAGGGGAAGACATGGTTTGCTTCAGCTTTTTGTTCCATATCACAGTCTATCTCTAAAAGTCAGGACAGGAACTCAAGGCAGGAACCTGGAGGTAGAAACTGAAGCAGAGGCTATGGAACATACAGGCTTATTACCCATCCAACACCATCTTCTCAGGTATATACTACTCCCAGTGAGCTGCACCTTCCCATGTCAATTGTGGCCCTAATGATTAGCCTACAAGCCAGTTTTAGAATGTTGTCTTAGGGTTTCTACTGCTGAGAGGAGACAACACTATGACCAAAAGCCAAGTTGATAAGGAAAGGGTATATTCAGCTTACACTTCATTGCAGAAGGAAGTCAGGACATGAACACAAACAGGGCTGAATCCTGGAGATAGGAGCTGATGTAGTGGCCATGGAGGGGTGCTGCTTACTGACTTTCTGATCATGGTCTTTTCAGCCTGCTTTCTCATAGAACCCAGGACCACCCACTCAAGGATTGAGCTACCAACAATGGGCTAAGCCCTCTTCCATCAATAACTAATTAAAAAATTCCTAACAGCCAGATCTTAGGGAGGCATTTTCTCAACTAAGGTTCCCTCCTTTCAGATAATTCTAGTTTGTGTGTCAAGTTGACATAAGTGTAGCCAGAACAGAGGTGTTTTCTCAGATAAGATTTTCTTTTGCCAGAGAGGTCTAGGTTTCTGTCAAGATGACAAAAAACCAATGAGCACAGCCATTAATCCAGGTGATCTTTACTAGAACAGATATAAAGTTTTAATTGTTTATTTTTCTATCTGTCTGTTTGTGTATGTATAGGCACATTGTACAAGTATCTATAAAGGCTATGAGAAGGTTTTGAATTCTCCTGGAGTTGGTATATAGGCATTTGAGAGCAACCCTACATGAATGCAGAAACTGAACTTTGATCCTCTACAAGAGCAGCAAGCACTGTTGAGCTATCTCTCCATTCTGATATAGAATATTTCCAAATTGTCATAAGAGAATAGAATTGGATAGCACATAGATGAAAGTATTTATTAGAGGCAAATAAAACTATTTTGTGTTCATAAGCCTCCCAACTTACAGCTTAACATGCTGCTTCTACTTCTCTCAGGATTGGCTTTTACAGATGACTCTCAGACAGAAGAAAGCAGGTATGACACTTGAGTGAATTAGTCACTCCTTAAGCACTCACTGAACCTGCCAAATGAAAGTATGTTATAGAATGAGGAAGTTTTAGTGTATGTAGAAAGATGGAAATAAATAATAGACACCAAGGTGAAAAGATGAAACTGAGACACACATGTACAAGAGAGTAGAGCTAAGTCTAAAACTTTTAATTTACTCAAATAAAACAGAATTGAATAACTTAGAGGGGTGTGCATGAGCACACTCGTATGTTTGTGTGTAAAAAGAAAAAATGGAAGAGATACTTAGATTTTGAAAAGTATTAAAATTTTATTGGAAAGAGGTAGAACAAAAGGAGAGTGACACACATGCAACAAAGCCTTCAAAGCCACCAGCCCCATACCATTAGCTGTTTAAAATATTCATGCCATTATCCAGGCCTAAGTTTTAGCCAAAGTTGGGTATCAGTCTTCCAAAAGGATTTAAGCTAAAGATTTTCTTGTTCTACTTGTCACGGGGTTATTTGTCATTTTCATTTTAAGTCAATAGCTCAAAGCTACTATTATGTCAAATGCCCACCCAGACCAAGCCAGCCAAAGTCATATCAGCAAGCAGAGTTTGGTCCTGACCTTTTCATATTCTGTATTTGACTGCCTGGCCCATCAGTGGGTTTCTTGCCTCCCTGTTTACAACTTCACTAAACTGTAAAGAGGGGACCGTCAGTCAAAATACCAAGCACAGAAAGGTCACAGCGACAGCTTACTATTTGCCAATGATTTTTAATCATTCACTCTGGAATACACCCGAGACCTACAGTTAATTCCATTTGTTATTGACAGAACAAAAATTTCACCTAGCCTTCATTTCTACTATGAAACGAAGAGACAAAAACCAGACCCAAGGAATCCTAGTACATTGTGTGAACTGAGGATGAGTCAATTAATTTGAAGTTTTTATTTTTGCACCTTTGACTCATACAACAATGTGTTGATAATTACTAGAACACAAAAGACACAAAAACCATACCCTTTACCCTACTCTTTTTGACAAATATGTAGTGAGACATCTCAGACCTATATAACTTACATGTTCTTGAGTCTTTCACAGCTTCTGGATATTAAGTGAAATGAAATACATTTAAAATATTGGCTAAAAAACTTATGCTACCTTAGAATGGAACACTAGTATCCTCCAAAAGGTGGCTTTCTCCATTTCAGCACTTATTGCAGTTGGTGCAAAATAATTGCTGTGCAGGTGACCCTATACCTGTATACCTATACACTGTAGGATATTTCATAATACCAATCATTTTTGTAGTTCCTCTCCAATTATTTACAACAAAGAACTTAAATTTAAATGTCTCCTGTGAGGCAAAATTACCTCTGAATTAAAAAAAAAATGACTATAAAAATAAAAAATCAATATATAAGTTTTTGATATACTGTTAATGAAAGAAATCAATATGAGAAACTTTGCATATAAGAAAAGAACTTTATCTTCTACAATTTGACTTTTTCTGTATGTATTTGTGTGTGTGTATAAAATGGTTAGAGAACAGAAATATTATAATAGTAATACTTAATTCTGGCAACAAATTAAAATTACTGAAAGAACAATTTAAAATCTGGAGACAGGACTTTGGGAACATATATGGTTCAAAGCTCCTGTTGTGATTCTATTTTTTACTTACCTAAAACAGATAACATATTAAAGTATCCATTAAAAACAGGTGATACAGCCTCATCTATAGTTCTAGGGTGGTACTAAATAATTTAAATTATGCATTTTAACAAGATTACATTCATACCTATGATACTGATCCAAGAAACACTTTGAGATCTATTGTTATAATTGAATAATGGGTATCAACTTATTGACAGTGCTTTTACTTCCTAAACTGGAGGAGGTGAAATTTTTGATCTTAATTTTATACAGTATATATTTTCACATTCTTTCTTTTTCTCAAACTTCCTGAAGATCCTCTTAAACTTGATACTCACCCAATTATGCAACTTTATGTTCCACCTCTATCAAAAAAATCTAATCAAAACAAACATATCTATCTATCTATCTATCTATCTATCTATCTATCTATCTATCTATCTCACACACATACAGAGAAAGAAAGAGAGGGAAGAAGAGACATGCATCTGTGTTGTATTGGCCAACAACTTATAAGCAAGTAGTCTTCCCTGAAGTGTGGATAATATACCCATTACACCATCCAATTAGGGGAGAAATAATTTTTCTTCTCCCAAAAGGTATCAATTGATAATAACCTCTTGACTAGGCTTGGGACATTGTGTTCATTTCCTCTTCTCCATGATGGAAGTTTGTCAGTTTTGAACTTGTGAAAGTCTTGGGCATGTTGTCACAATCCCTGTGAGTTCATATGGACATCAGTCTCTTGTCTCTAAAAGAAGCCATTTCCTTGACATCAGCCATCTCATTTTCCACAGACTCTACAGCAGATGCCAATAAGTGCTTGCTGACAGGAGCCTGATGGTTCTGCCAGAGCCTGACAAATACAGAGGCAGACACAAGCAGCCAATCATTGGACTGAGCACAGGGTCCCCAATGGAGAAGTGAGAGAAAGGACTGAAGGAGCTGAAGGGGTTTGCAACCCCATAGGAAGATCAATAATTTCAACCAACCAGACGCCCCAGAGCTCACATGGACTAAACTACCAACCAAAGAGTACACATGGAGGGACTCATGGCTCCAGCCAAATATGTAGCAGAGGATGGAGTACCTTCATAAAGCAGGAGGAGGGGGATAGTATAGGGGGGAAACTGGGAAAGGGGGTAACATTTTAAATGTAAATAAATAAAGTATCCAATAAAAACTTGTGAAATTTGAAGTTAGATAAAATAACTCATTTAAGGGTAAATGCTCCAAAATCTCTAACTCTGTACATTGTTCAGTTGTAGGTCAATTTTGATTGAGTATTCTTGTGTTTATTTCCGTGTTTTTACATAAATATATATTTAGTGATTTTAAATTGCCAAGGTAAGATATGTGTGCTGACTCAGGTCTCTAATTCTACCAACTGGGAGGCTGAGGCAGGAGGCTCAGTAGAAATTTGTGTAAGGTCATGTTATATAGCAAGTGCCAGGCTTACCTGAGCTGTAATATATTCTCAAAAGAAAGTTTTTCATAACTGAGAAGCACTTTTGCTGTATTTGAAGCACCTTCTTGTACACTTATCTTCAAAACTTTCTCTTTGCTCATTCAAAAAGAGATATTGACTATTCCAAATAGCTTGTTAATTATTAACTAACTTTTAAAAAGTAATTTACCACGTAATATTAATAATTAATTCATAAACAATGCAGTTTGTATTTTTATGTTTTCATATATCTGATTTTAAGTATTATTAAATCAAAACTATATTACTTGCATTTACCTATACTATGGTATTTTGAGGTAAAATAATCTTTATTTATCTATAGCTATGTAAGTAGTTTATGGTATATTCCTTTTCATGTATTTTATGATATTACTAACATAGATGTACATGGTACTTATTATTAATCTATATATATTATTTATGGATTTTCCCTTATAAACAATGTTTTCATGAACATTCATTTATGTATATGAAAATATATTTTGTTATTGTGTATAGAAGCTCTACCAATTCATACTTTTAACAGAGCTGATAAGAATTCTCATCATACTATGGCTTCTTCCAGTGTGGACAAATTTGTATTTTCTTGGATTTGACTTTTTTTGAAGTGATCTGTATATGTATTTCTAATTTCGATTTCCATAACACACTATAGTTTTCAAAGTAGCTAATTCTACACCTTAGTCAGATATGTATGATATTATAGAGGCAATTATTTATGATCCTTGGCCAACTCCTTAGCATAGTGTTTACAAGTAGTCATAAGTAGCAAAAGAATGGCTATTATATTTTCTGACCAAGGACTTAATAAATTTAACTATATAAATGCCATCTTGATTTTAGGCCTATAGTTGAGTCTTTTAAGATATTTTCACATTAATTTTGCTTCTCACGGGGGAACTTGAATTTAGCCAGTCATGTTTTCCTGTCCTGAACTCACACAAGAGACCATGGGAAGCTTAAAGAATTCTTACCATTCACACCAATCGATTTTCAAAAGAGCCAAAGACATAAAACAGTTGAGAGTTGAAGTCAATCTGTATCTATCAAACCTTCACATCCTAGTGAAGCAAGTAGCAGGTGAAGAGACAAAAGTGACTTCTTCAATGGCCTTTGCTCAGTTTATTGATAATTGAAATTACAAGGCAAGTGCATTCCCTTTTCTGTTTTCTTTTTTTCTCTTTCTTATTTATTTTCTTTCTTTTTGCACAAACCCCATCCAATGAAAAGTACCACATAAAAGATTATGGATAGAAGTATATGTCACAGGCATGAAAAAAGATGGAAGAGAGGCCTGAGGCACAAGATGAGAGGCAGAAATGATCAGGCCAAGAAGGCCATACCTTGTGTATTTTTGTCATCTCTGAGGGATGGTCTCCATCCTGCCGTGCATGCCTGAGATAATCAACACTCAGGCTAGACTGCCAATGTAAGATAGTACTTTCAAGTGGTGCACTTCTCAGCTCTAGAGTAGGCTGACAGCCACCTTGACATGGGCTTCCAAAAGTCATTGTTCTAAAGTAGGCACCATTTCACTTGCTGAAAATATCTCAGCCAGATTATCATGCTCTTAATTAGCTGTGCATGATGGCAATCAATTAAGGATGGCATAAAAGCCAATGGAAATAATGCAATTCTCATTAGAGATTTCTCATTTGTTATATGAGTCTGTCTACTGGTTGAGAGCCCATTAAAACAAACCGGGGCCTATTATTCAAGCCATTTCAGTAGAGTACAGGGTTATCTTTCGCATTGACATTTATTGTACCTAGCATAAAGGTTAAAAACAATTATGTTCACTAGATTATTTATTATCTTATAAGATTGAAGGAGGGCCATTGTGTTTGTTTTCTTCTCCTTTTCAAATATAGTGAAGAAGAGACTTTTGAACAAGTTTGAGATAAATATTAAAGAAATCCTGTTTTCCTTGTGCTCAGAAAGATAAACCTGGAGAGAGTGATGATTATTACAACCTACAGTTGAGACTTATCATCCATCATTTGCATACTTCACATGCTTTAGGCCAGCTCCCAGTGACAGAAAGAGTCATATCAGCATAGTCAAGAATTCACAAACATAGGAGCAAGAAGGCCCCAAACTGAGAATTATGAAGATCTTGTTCCAAAAGCCTCATGCTTTTAGCAATTGCTTGTATGGCTTTAACAACTGTATATTTTTCTGATACACGGGATGAAATCTTTGATTCTTCTCTCTTTCTAAAACTTCAGCAAACTCTATTAGTTATATATTCAAAACTAATCCCATCTTCCTCCACTGGTACCAAAATGGCAGAGAGCATTAGTAATCTGGAAAGCTATACCATGTATAATTTAAGAACACCAGGGCACTAGACAGTATTTATATACATTCACAATATTCTCCCTTATAAAAGACATAATATAGCACTATCTTTCTATGTGAAATACATCTTAGTATGTCACATGTTAGAAAATTACCAAGAAGCGACCTCTACCAAATATAATAGTTGTAAAAAGTATATATATTTAATTTTGACTTTAGCTTCTGCAAAGTAAACTCTAGTCTCTTGAAACTCCACACTTGATAAAAAGTTACTTCACTCACCTGAGATCTTGGCTACTACACAGCCTAACATTGTGATTTGGAATTTTCTGTGTTCACCCTGACTTAGGACATGGTAGAAATACAGTGTAGACACATGGTATTAGATAGACCTCTTGAGAACTTCTAAACTGTGGGTGTTATGGCTTGAATGTGAAATGATACTCCTCCATACATATTTGAACATTTGGTCTCCAATTGGTTAAACTCTTTAGGCAGATTGTGGAGCCACAGGGAAGTGTCATGAGAATACATTCTGGACTTCAAGCTCATCTCTGCTTTCTGAACTTCAAGATATTAACAAACTATGATAATAGCTTCTACTATGGACTGAGACTTTTCAGATGTCATGTACTGAGGGATCAGTAATTTCTTCTCCTCTTTAGTTGAGATTGTCAAACATTCTTTTATAACAATAGGAGAAACAACTAATAAAAGGGTTAGTTTTATAGAGAACCAACCATGGAACTCTTGTGAAACTATAGACACGCCTCAGAAAAATTGGATTGGCAATATTGATAAACATTGAAGCTGATTGAACAAAACTGTTTATTATTCTATGGGGAAAAACAATGAGAAAATCCACATTTCCAACTTTCTTTGACATTTTCACATGTATTGTTTTCTTGGAATGATTTTAATTTGTATTATTTGCTTCTATAAGTCATAAGCATTAAATACAATAATTTTGAATGAATTCTATGAGTATTTCTAGCACATTAGTAAACCTGAGTGTGGCTTTCAAACCCCATTACCATACTTGCTGTTGGTAGCAGAAATAAGACAGGTCAATATTTTCTAAGACTCTGAAGCTCAGTATTCTCTTGACCAATGGCAGGGAACAATTCCCCTTTATAGTTCCTAGGATATTCTACCCTCACAGTAAAATTTTCAGGTTTTGTTAATAAATGACTTTGATGTGTTAATCTTCAGATTTTACCAATAGTAAAATTTTAAATACCACAAGGACCCAGAATCACATCAAAAAGAATATGCCCTCAAAATCAGTTATTAGTATCTTGAGGTCTTGATATTGAAGGTCAAAATATTATGAAGATTCGATGATCACAAAGGGAGGGTCTTATGATATATTCCAGGGATTTCTTGTTCAGGAACATACAATGAAGCATGTTTAGGTACATAGAGCACCCATCCCCTTCTCCAGCTTCATCAGTCTTTCTTTGCTTCTTTTTTGTTTTCTTCCTCCTTCTTCTCTAGTCATCCCTCCATATCTTATATTTCTTAAAATCTATTAGGCAACTTAAAACACTACATTAGTAGAAAAATGACTGAGTTGTTTGCCTAGTCTAAACATTATTAAAGTATTTACTATTTAAAATGGCTGTCAATTTTGAAAACTTGAGTAAAGATATATCAAAAATGCACATTAGGTATGCGCTAAAATTATATTTGTGGCATTTTCAGTCACATAAATAATTCCAACTTGCTATTTAAAATCAATGTAGAAATTTTATATATCATGTATCAACTATGTTTACATGCATTTACACACTGCATACAAAAATGAAGAGAGTATACAAAATATCATCAATGATTTTCTCTCCTAATCAAGTTATGCATAACCTCCTTTGTTATATTTTTCTGCATCTTCAAAACTTTTAACTTACATCATCATTAGAACAGATAGTTTATAAAAGGATTCATTACTCATCAGTGCCATGAACTCTTCTCATCTCATGTGGCATATCTCAGAGCTTAATGTGTGATTAACAGTCATTTGAGCATCTGTTCTTTACAGTTCAATGTTATCTGTTCTCATTCTTGTTGACTATCACCTCCTCCTATAAAGTCCAGGATAGAATCTGTACTTCTTCAGTAAGTCTATGCTGAATTGTTATTGTAGTGAAGAAGGACAATTATGCTTCAAACCATGAGTTTTCTCCTTCATCCACACTTACATTCCTCTGAGAACTTTCCTGCTGTTCAGCTGGCCAGAATCAATCTAAGATGACTACTTTTCAAGCTATGTGGTAGAGAATATTATAAAGCAGTGAGGGAAAATATAGTGCTTTTATCACTAAATTGAGTGTTGGACAAATTCTTTACTCATGATAAAAGCAACATCTCTCCCTGGAGTGCCTAGTTGCTTTCTTCCCCTTTATTCAATTAATAGCATATTAACCATCATTTTTGTAACAGCTTTAATGTCAATCCTGGAGTTCCCTGTGGTTTTCAAATCCTTTCCATTTACACAAATGCCAAGTCATATTGCTCTATTTCTTTTGGCTCAAGTAGACCTTTATTTGTTTACTGCTGTGAGAAACAATTCTCAACCTTTCTTATGACCCTTTGTGGTTTCCAGCCCAGACAGCAGCATCACACTTACATACAACGTTGCCTATCTGCAAGGTCCTCTGGTACACAGAGAGATTTTCTGTCTGTCTTTCAGAGTTATAACCAGCTATTTGACTGAAACAGATGCCACTTCTCATTACCTCTATGAATCATTTGACAAACTTTCCAGCAAATATCTGTTACTTCTCTGTCACCCCTCCTCTAGAGAAATGACCAAAGTACAATGCCTGTTTTTGCACTCCTTTTTGAAGACTATGGCAGTGTTTAGGGATCTAATCAGATAGTTGGTGAAACATTCAACTTTCCCTGACACATCACTCTGGAAAGTCAGGATTAGATACTTTATGGGGAATAAAACAAGAGAAAAGAAAACAGAAAGCTCCTTTGTTCAACACTCTGAGAAGCTGATAATCTAATTGCACATAAATTCATAAATATAAGAGAAATGCTGAAAAGTCCTTCTCAAATAACTACAAAATATATATTTAATTTATATTATAAGGAAATGTGAAAAGAATGACTATGGAACTAATCAGGACAGATTTCCTGGAGAGGAGACTCTGCAGGAAGAATTTCAGCAGCAAAGGGAATATGTTATGATAGTAGGATCTCATTAGTTATCTAGAAATCAGTGGTGAGTTGCAGTTGTTAATACCCTCTATGCTGTAGTAGAGTGGCATAGGGCAAGACATGGCCTGACATCAAGAACAAGCTTGTTAATCTTCCTGAACTTGTAACTAAGCAGCAACCTCTAAACTATATTGTATGGAAGTAACTAAATTTCCTCAAGGCTAAAAGAAATCCCATTATCCCAAAAGAATCATCTAAAGATTTGTAGAAAACCATTGCCTCCTCGTAATTGATAACTTTTAATGAGACTTTGCCTATCTCAATTCATGTACATGTTACTGTGTCTGCTTCCCATGATTCTGACTCTTCATGGGCAAATTTATACTTTGTGAATATGCCTTTACAACTATTACTAATGACAGAGCAATAATACATCCAGCTCCATGATTTACAGCTTCACATTCGGAATGTCAAGATGACTCAGAAGGTACAGACACAGGCTGCCAAATCCAATGTCCTGAGCTCAACCTCCGTTGTGTGTATGTTGAATATGGGTGAAGGGGAGAACTGAGTCCTGTCAGTTTTCTTTACATGCTGTGGCATTCAAGCTCTCTCTCTCTCTCTCTCTCTCTCTCTCTCTCTCTCTCTCTCTCTCTCTCTCTCTCTCTGATACACATATGTGTGCACGTGCATGCATACACACACATACACACACTCCCCACAGACATGCACTTTAAAAATAAGCAAAAAATGCAAAAATGTTTTAAATCAAACGTTGCACATAATATTTTATTGGCTCTTATAACACCACCTCGAAGTGACATCAAATGACTAGGGTCTTAAAACTAAAGGTAGAGAAAGGGAACATTTATCTGAATTTTTCTTATATCAAAGTGCAGGTGATATCAGGGAAAATTTGGGGGAAACAAGAGGAAATCTACAATAAGTGAAGCAGAGGGAGGACGATATCGAAGGACAAAGAGGGAAGAGGGATAAGTAAAAATGAAAATGTTTGAAAAATATATAAAAATTATATTGTTTTATATTTACCTAAAATTACATAGTGTATGTGTGTGTGTGTGTGTGTGTTTGAAGTTACACAACTTGTGGTGATAATGTTCACCTAAGAGCCATAGCTTATCTAATTAAACTTCTGGTAACAAACATGGGAAACTTCTTTTCTAATTGTTGGGCAGAGAAATCCATGTAACTTCCAAAACATCATACATAAGCTATTGCTGTTGCACTTCGTAGCTTCCCCAAACCTAAGGTATGTCCCTATTGCCAAAGATAGCATGCACTTTGTTTGGGCATTGAACTCAGGTGATATGAGCTAAATCTGACCCAACATTTTTTTTTCCCAGAAGACATAGTACTAGAATATGCTATGCAAGATAACAAGGAAGGAAAATTATTAGTAGTTCTACACAGCTGTGATGCATATAATCAATAACAACTAACATGGAATATATATACCTAATAGCACAATACTGGTACTCATATCTTGGTGGTAATCACTAAATATCCAATTGGACATACGGCTTGATAAATAGAAGGCAAATCATGACTTGTACCGAAAACCTAAACAACTACCTCTGGCTAGTGAGGTCATGAATCTTAGATTACAAACTATTTTTATTATATCAAATTAGTAATCCTAATTTGCATTATGAATACTTATTCTTATGTCCATAGAAATGAGTAGCTCTTACCCTTTGGCAAAGAAGCTTCTGTTTTAGAGCAGAAAAGGCCACTATGGAGAACCGCAACTGGTTAAAATTAAGAGATCAACTGGTCATAGGATACCTACACCCAACCAATACACCTACAACATAATTCCTACATCTAAAGTGCAGGAAACATTGCAGAGGAGAGGGCAGAAATATTGTAAGAACAGAAGATCAGGAGGTTGGCTGCAAGATTGTGTTTTCTAGATATAACAGGGATACTCCACCCAGGAAATCTCAGGAGTCTGTCTGGTTGCCTAAACAAGACATGAACATTGATAGCAACAAGAGATATTGTTATGTGGAAGAGGGAGATCTCACTTGGTTCCACCACTAGACAAAGAACTATAGACAATGAATAACTGCTGTGCGAGGGAAAACTTGGTCTTTCTCAGAGATAAGATCCATAATTGGTTATCTAATACCAAATGGCCTGCCCAGAAAACACATTCAGACAACACTAAATAAATTCAGCAGGTTACATTTATATATTTATATAACTATATAATAATGTCTGTGCATGTTTAAAAAATAATAATTAAAGAAGAAAACATCCCTGAACTTGAGATAGTTTGGTGGGAGAATGGTAGGATTTGCAGAGAGGAGAGGGGAGGAATGAAAAGTATATGTAATACTTTAATTAAAAATAAAGTATTTTTAAAAACAATCCATCTATATATTCATTGTTGTATGGTAATCTTAATTTCAAAATTTTACCAATATTCCTTTAAATGACTTTCTAGAAAGTATATACAATTTATGAAAATATCAAGAACTTTCACACTTAATAGTAAGAAGAAAATGAGAGTGTCAGAAGCTGTAATAACTTTATGAAAAAACTTTAAGTTTTTGGACCGAATCTATATCATTCTAAGAATTACATGTTAATTATGTATGATTAGGTTTTTGATTTTAGGCATTGAAGTTTGGGTAAGATTCATGTGCACTGTGTTTTGGGCAAACTGCCACCCCGCCAATTATCCCATAATTGTTGTAGGTGCCAAAAGAAATATTAAAGTCTTGTAGCAGTTATTTAAAAGATGACATTTATTTTAGTACTTATTATTGTTTGCTTTTCCCTTGGCCAGAATGTCCTGATATAATGGATGGCTCTAAGCATTCTAACAGTAAACAGATGCTCAACGTGAACAGATACAAGTGCAGACATTGAAGAATTGTACTATTATCAGTCTTAACATATATGTTGTTGAGCATCTGCCAAGGGAATTTGTAACCCACACCATTTTATTTGGTCTGGGACAACAATCTCATTTAGTTTTGAAGGCAATATTTTTAAGAAAAGCTAAGGTAGAGGACTGACAATTGTGGAGAAAAAAAAACTGTCTCTGAAGCTAAAATCAGAGTGCTTTCCATGCCACAGACTGAATCTTAGTCTCTGCTCAATGTGCCACCACTCTACAGGGCACTTTAGCTCAATTGAGATTATGAAGCTGAATCAATATAAATGCACCCCGAGTAGTGGGCAGAAAAGGCAAAAAAGAAAAAAACTGAAAAAAGATTGCCAGTGAGTCAGAATTCATTGTGTGTTCATTTTATGAAAAGAGAGAGAGTTCGTTCTTTGTCCCACAAAATGTGGGTATCTTGATATTATTTCTTAATTCTAACAGGTCAATGTGTGTTTTTATTCATCATGACCAAGGCTGTTGAGACAAGCATTGCTTTAAGTCAGCAAATTGGTTTATTTATGTTTTATTTCCACCTTGAAACCATACAAAATGTGCACATAAAACCATCTTTACCTTTGAGCTGTTTAACACTTTTGTAATCAATACCACAGGAAATACATGGGTTTATCATTTTTACCATTTAAAAGTGTTCGCATAATTATCATTGAAAAATTTGCTGGCTAGCTTTTCAAATGAGTACCAGACTTACACAAGGCCTATGCAGATAAAATTATTGAGGACCTGCTTGCTGGATTTGTTCGAAACAGCCCTCTGGTATTCTTCTGGAAAGAAAAAAAACTGCTTTCTTTATAGTGGCAATAGAGCTCCAGTCTCTGGGAGGTGAGCCCAGCAACCTGACAGAGGCCCTAGGAATCACTTTTCTGTGCCAACTCATTTGATTTTTCACAACCAATCTTGAGGCAATTAAGGCAGAGCATAATGGTCTTCATTTCATGGGTGAGAATAAAGAGATAGGAAGTGATTTGCCTGAGGCCATACAGCTGCTTATTGGTTCAGCCAACCCTCTAGCCTAGGTCGTATGATTCCCACATGTTGCTCATGTCAGCACACATTTGCCTGGCCAGTTTCAAGAAGTGACTCAGATGAGCAATGCTATTGCTAGAAATTAGGAGTGCTTCCATCAGTCAGCTGCACTGACCTTGCTGTAGGGATGAATAAATTCTTCAGGATGCCTTGGATCTTGTCTGTGTCAAGAGTCTTGAAAATGGTCTAACTAAAATAAATCAGGAAAAGTTAATGTGATTACAACTTGGGACTCAAGTGGCATGTAGGACTTTTCCAATTCTACAGGCCTACTTCCTTATTTCTCCTTTGTCACCATTGTGTTTGGGTAAAAATAAAGATGTCAATTTCTTCATTTTTGTCTCACATCACTTTCAGTTGTGTGCCTCAGTATTCTCATTTTAAAAATGGTATAATTTCTACCCGTCTCATTGTTAAGTCTTCCCTCTTCCCACCCTTTTCTTTCTCTACAACAAGGAATAAATTCTAATTTGTCAACTTCTATTGCTACTGACAACTGATAATTCCACATCCAGACTGGAATCATTTTAAGGAATCTAGAAACTTCCCTGAACATTTGAATTTTGAAATTTGTTAATCTAGAAATTTGTAGTTCTCCTTTTCCTAGGATTACTGACATGCCTCAAGATTAGTGATTATATTTCATTTTCATTAGCAGTTGCTGACAAGTCAGCCAGATAAGAGCTCAGGTGTAAATCTGAACTGCAGAATAAGTAACACTTTAGAGAAGGATGGGAGTCTGATATGTAAGCAAAATTAGAGAATATTATGTTTCTCATCCATATATTCCTTCCAATCAGAATGATAGAAGAATGTTATTACTCTTTTATGAATTATCTGATAATTTGAGATATAAAAGTAATTAATATAATAACCTATCATAATATTTGAACACTACCTAAGACATATAATTCTTAAAATATGCCTTTTACCTTGAGAATAGTCCTTGTCCGTTTCCTGACCTTCTCATAAATAATTCAGTTCTATAAAATAAAGAATATCTTGGCTATTTATAATAATCCTTGAGATTTCTGAAGTAAGACATGGTCATCAAAGTTGGCATACAGTATACCAGCTATGAGGAGAGAAATCATAAACTTAAATCTCTAGAATGATAGACTATTCTTTGATGTACAGTATGTTTATATCTTGACTTTCAGTAAAGTTACAAGACACAGAAACAAAGAAAAATAATCAGAGACAGATGTTCCTAGAAGCTCACAATTTTTTAAATAAATTCATATTAATAGTGTGATAGGCATTGCTATAGTAATTTATATGATATCTTATGAATGCAAAAAATGACAGAAGCATCAAATTAGAAAACAGCAAATGATTTATGGCTTGACACATGAGTTTTTACAAACAAGAATTTACTAAGTAGACAAGTGGTTGAAGATGTGCCACGGTTCAGAGTAACCAACTATAGTGACGTGTTCATGGATCAGACACTTCACACATATACACTGCTATTATAGATTACATCAGTGCCCGAGTAAATGTTTAAATATGATGGAAAGAGTCATGTCATGAGCCTTATTAACCATAATGAGGGCTCATGATTATATACTACATGCAGGTTTATGAGTAAACCATTCTGTAGCAATAGTTGTAGTTATATTTTAAAGAAATCACTCTAATTTCCAAACGAAGGAAATTCTAGAAGAAAGCAATTAAACGATGAGACATGAAGTCCAAGTTGTCAAGTACCTGCTCTGGTTCCTGAAACAAACTAACAGTGCTAAAGAACACAGTGCAATATTGATGAGAACCAAAGGTAAGGAAATGAAAAAGAATATGTAAAGGGTGTATAAAATAGGAAGATGGGGGGGGAGGGAAGAAATGCTAAAAGTGAATAAATGTTTACTGTGTAAAACACAGCATTTAATGTTTTATGCACCACATTGCCTCATCTAGTGTTTCTAATAATCCAGTAAAGTAAGTATGATTACCCAAGTTTATAGATAGAGCTTCCACAGCGGACATGCTCCGTCTGGCCCAAGGTCGTGTGTAAGTTAATGGTGTAAGCAAGATTCCACGCTACAATGATAATTATGTAGGTAGACTACGAGAAAACATGAATGAGAACAAAAGGATCAAAAGAGAACACTCAGCCAGAAAAAGCAATGCTAAGGGGCAAGTGAAAGGTCAGAAACAAAGAAGAAAATGGTGAGGAGAGGCAGCTTATAATATTCATTAACATTATTATACACTAACATTAGACAGGAAATCACTGAACTTGGCCTTTAAGTCCTAGTCTATTATACCACAGTTGCAAGTGAACATTTCCTTGCCAATTAGTCTGTGGCGTATATCTAGACATAAGCCTGACATTTTTTTAGGCTAACTTATGAAACTGTCAATATTTGATCATTTTGCCTATGAAAACAGCATCCCATTAGCTGCCTACCACACAAACTTTAAAGTGAAATATGTTCACAATCCAAGGTCACTTTTCTCACTTCAAGGCTTATCATTCTAAATAATCCTAGCTATCAGCTTACAGCAGGAAGCTGGGCCTGTGCCAAAATGCAGTGGTTGTTGATCAACCTTCATGGGAGGTTGTTCTTTTTTATTTCCTTTCATTTAAAATAGCTTTTCCTCACATAATACATCCTGATTACACTTTCTACTGCCTTCTAGCTCCTCCCACCTCCCTTTCCATCTGGATCTACCCCCTTTATGTCTTTCATTAGAAAACAAACAGGCTTCTAAGGAATGTTAATAAAATAAAATAAAACTAACACATCAGAGTTAAACAAAATAAGCAGAAGGGGAAAAAAAACAAGAGACGGTACAAGAATCAGAGACCAGAGACCCCCTCATTCACACTTTCAGGTATCCCATAAATACACTATACTAAAAGCCATTAAATATATGCAGAGGACCTGATGCAGACCCATACAAGCCCAGTGCATACTGACTCAGTCTCTGAGTTCAGATGAACTTTTCTCACTTTGATTTAGTGGGCCTTGTTTTCCTGGTGTCCTCCATCTACTCTGACCCTTACATTCTCTCTGACCCCTCTTTTGGGAGTTCCCTGAGATCTAAGGGAAGGGATTTGATGGAGACGTCCCATTTAGGGTTAAGTGTTCCAAGGTCGGTGGTGTGTGTGTGTGTGTGTGTGTGTGTGTGTGTGTGTGTGTGTGTGTGTGATGTCTTGTTGTAGTCTCTGTATTTGTTCCTACCTGCCACAAGGAGGAAGCTGGCTGAGTAAGGTAGTGATCTATGCATATAGAAAAATTTCACCAGAAGTCATTGTATCATGTAGTATTTTATTTTACCCTGGGTCTGTGGGCTATCTAGTCTGAGGTTCTTGGTCACTCAAGCAGTGTCAGGTATGGATTCCATCTTGTGTAGTCAGGGCATATTCTTAATTGGATCAGCCTAGCTGGAAAAGCCCACAAAAATTGGCATGAGGGAAATGGATACTTCTTTTGATCTTATTTAGTGAGGATGTGTGAGCATAGATCTAGGAGAAAGAGTTGTCAGAGTAATAGACAAATTTATGGGGAGGGGCGGAGAACCACTGAGATGTGCAAGCCTTTCTCATCCAAGCTCATAACAGGATGCCGTTGTATTCCTATAAAAGGCAACTACTTCCAAGCTTACTTCAATCTTGCCTCACAGTATATAAAATATAATTCTACAACTTAATGTCAATTATTGAGCTAGGTCATAAAAGATTTCTGGTTTACAAAAGGTTGTTATCTCCTTGGATGGACTGAATTTTTACTCAGAAAAAGGAAATCATCTCCAAGTAAAGCTGAAGTGAGCTGCATCTCTACATTGGACAATCACCTGGCAATTTTGCAACCAGTAGTTTTTAAGGATTCTTCTTTTCCAAAGTTTTCATGTTACCGAACACTTGTAAAATGAAGACTGGAAAACAGATAGGAAAATCAAGAGAGGAGACACAAAAAACCAGCTGCTATGCATTGGATAATTTTCTGATTATCAGAACCCAGTGGAAGAAGGAAAAGGAAAACATCTCCCTTAGCAGATATAAATCATATTCTTTTCACTCCTTTTCCTTTTTTTAATAAATCATTACCTACTGGGAACAGAGCTTAGATTCAATATTGAACATGAGAATTTTAGAGCTGGAAAGGACATTAAGTATTAGTTTTATACTTCATTTCATGGTTAGGAATCCAAGAATCTCAGATAGTATCTCTGTTGGTTAAGGTAAGTCAGTAAGCAAGTAGGACAAAGCACAGATCTTCTGTCTGATGATAAATGTTTTGTTCCCAACAATACGCTATATCATATTTTTGATCATATGTGAGAAAAATAAAATAAGTGTATTTGTGAGCTCTTCCTAAACACTTTTATTTTCTCTTACAATGATGTGTTAACTACGATTAGTAAGTAATTTTGCATACGATAAATTTGAGTTCCAGAAAAGTGCTTTTTTTAGGGTCCCCTAGCCAGCCACCCTGCTTTTCTTTATTGACTATTTATTTACCGTGTGTGTGTGTGTGTGTGTGTGTGTGTGTGTGTGTGTGTGTGTTACATGTGCTCTTGTGTATGTGCAGGCACAAAGGCCAGAGAATGATGTCTCTATCATTCTCCCCTTTATTCCCTTTAGACAGGGTCTGAAACTAAACATAGAGCTTACCAGTTCATCTCAACTAAGAGTACAAACCTACTGTCTCTATTGTTCTATTGCCCAAGTTGCTAGGGCTACAGACTTGCATGCTGAAATGCTCAGCTTCTTTACAGGAGTGCTAGATATTTGAACTCAACTTCTCAAGTGTGTGTAGCAAGTGAACTTACCCAGTAAAGTATCTTCCAAGCCCCACACTATTGTTTATTTTTAATTACTTTGCTATATGGTATGCTCTTTTTCTTCTTAAGTTCATATTTTTATTTTATTGTTATTATTATTATTAGTAGTAGTAGTAGTGCATTCTATGTTTGTCTTTCTGGTTCTGGGTTACCTCACTCAAGATGATTTCATTTTCAGTTCTACCATTTGCAGGAAAATGCTATATTATTTTTAACAGCAAAGTAATACTCCATTTTCTACAAATGTACTACATTTTCTTTATCCATTCTTCTGTTGAGGAACATCTAAATTGTTTCCAGTTTCTGGCTATCATGAAAGCAATCCACAGATAAAAAGTGATCCCAATCAAAATTCAAATACATTTTTTTTACAGACCTTGAAAGAACAATACTCAGCTTCATATGAAAAAAAAAAAAAAAAAACCCTTTAAGATAGTTAAAACAATCCTGTACAATAAATGAACTTCCTGTAGTACCCTATCCCTGATTTCAAGCTGTCCTACATGATTTTGGTCATAAAAATTACACAATATTGGCATAAAAACAGGCAAGTTGATCAATGGAGTCGAATCAAAGACCCAGAAAAAAACCCTACATACCTATGGTCACTTGACTTTTGACAAAGAAGGAAAAACTATACAATGGATAAAAGAAAGCATCTTCAACAAATGGTTCTGGTCTAACTGGGTGTCTTCATGTATAAGAATGAAAATAAATCAATATCTATCACCCTGCACAAAACTCAAGTGCAAGTGGATCAAGGCATCAACATAAAATGGGATACACTAAATCTAGCAGAATAGAAAAATGGGAGATAGCCTTGAATGAATTGACAAAAAAAAAAGACAATTCACTGGACAGAACCTAATGGCTCAGACTCTAAGGTCAACAATTCATAAATGGTACCATATGAAACTAAAAAGCTTCTGTAAGGCAAAAGACACTGCCAATAGAACAGAATGGAAGGCTTCAGCATGTGAAAATGTCTTCACCAACCCTAGATCTTATAGAGGACTAATATCCAAAATATATAAAGTACTCAAGAAATTTACATCAACAAATTTAATAATCCAATAAAAATTAAGGGACAGATCTAAACAGAGAATTCTCAATAAATGCATCTTAAATGGCCAAGAAGCACTTAAGGAAATGTTCAACATCCTTAGCCATTAGAAAAATGCAAATCAAAACTACTTTTAGATCCTATCTTACACCTATCAGAAGGGCTAAGATTGAAAACACAAGTCACAGCCCAACCTGGTGAGGATGTGGAGCACAGGGAATATTCCTCTACTGTTGTTGGGAGTGCAGATGTATACAGCCACTTTGGAAATCAATTTGGCACTGTCTCAGAAAATTGGGAATCGATCTACCCCAAGATCAAGCTATATTGTTCCTGAGCATATACCCAAAGGATGCTCCATCCTGTCACAAGGACATTTGCTCAATTAAGTTCATATTCCATCTTCCCAGTTATACATGAATAACAGTAGCATTTATACTTTGTAGAAAGCATTAAATGTGTGTGTTTTTCTAACAAGGTTAATAATGAAGACAAAAATGTGACAGGTGCTAAGATGAACTTGCAGCATAAAAACCTCATTGGTTAAATTCAGTGGCTCTTAATGAGTGTTCTGAGTGGACCTTTTCCCCTAGTAGTAATGGACATACATTTAACTCAAGTTTTCACCAACCCCCTCCTTAAAAAATACTTTAAGCTGCTATAACAACTTCATAATATATAGTACCTGACAGCTTCATGAAGAAAGGTTAAGTGTTTACTAACTTGAATTTTTCAGCCCCATTGCTTGAATACAGGAATGATGTAGCTTGATCTCTCCTGCCTTTATTCCACTGACAAGTAGAGTAGGTGTCCACAATAAACAAGTTACTGTCATTTTCATCATAGGGGAAACTGAAGAATGGATTAGTCCAAGTCACCACATCTCTACTGTCTTCCAGTCACTCACTGTTAGATCAAAGAAGGATGCAGAGATGTGCAGATAACCTTTCCCTTTGAGGGTTCCTCACAGAGTAATGATGACAGAGTTGTAAGTAGCAAATTAACCCTTGAGGCAGAAGGAGCAAAAACATACCAGCTCTATGCTATTGCACACAACATACTTAGAAATCATTCTTTTTTCACTTGAAGAGTTAAGGAAGCTTCAGTGATCAGGCTCCATTTGAGCTTGGACTTGAAGAATGAACAGATTTCATGGGTAAAGATTAGAGGAGAAGAAGAAGAAGAAGAAGAAGAAGAAGAAGAAGAAGAAGAAGAAGAAGAAGAAGAAGAAGAAGAAGAAGAAGAAGAAGAAGAAGAAGAAGAAGAAGAAGAGACACTGAGAGTAAAGGCCAGAAGTCAAACTATCCAGGGCATATGATGATGAACTATCAATTAGTAGAAGTGGCCAAAAGGTAAAACTGAAAAAAGCAATTAGACACCTGAACAGGAGAAGCCTAAAATTTGTAGCCAAGGAATTTGACTTTACTATTTTGGAAGTCGGGAGACATATAAGAATTTAAGCACAGAAACGATAGAACTATTTTGTAAGAACAAAATCTGGTGGTGTTGGAACAGCATTGGCTGTTCTTTCTCCAGACCTGGGTTCAATTCCTAGCACCCAGCTCACAGCTGTCTATTACTCTAGTTATGTAGGATCTGATACATTCTTTTGGCCTCCATGGGCACCAGGCAGTCATATGATACATTTTCATACATGCAGGCAAAACATTCACTCACAGACTTGTTCGTAAAAAGAGAATCAATCTGTCACCATTGCACAGATTGGATTGAAAAGATGATGGCAACAAAATTAAACTGGGAATGTGCTATGTTGAACAGTACAAGGTTGCCACCTAGGTGGGGTTGAGATAAGAAAAATCTGTTTGATGATCCATCCACAAGCACATAAGGAGGCAGCTTCCTAAATTTTACTCACAACTCACTCCCACATCTTTTTCACTCTCCAGCCTATTGCTACAGAACCAAGAACAGGATATGGCTTGCTGTCTGAAGGCCTATAATTAAACACTCAGGAAAAACACTTTTCCTCACCACTATAGCCAGCATATTCACTGCAATGTATTTCACGAAAACTGCATGTGTCTAATCACTGTGACCAAAAAGGAGATTGTGTCTGCTGAAATTTCATGGCAAGTATGAGTAGGCAGGCAGAGACTTCCAAATATCACCCATACCAAGCAAGTGTTGAGATTAACTGATCTATGCCCATCAGGCCAATCAAGAAAGATGACAAAGTACCTTGTGAGTTCTGCTTTGTGTTATACCTTTTACTGTAGGTATTCTCCAGTAAGCAATTATTCAAAATATTCCAGCAGGATGATAGCCTTTCAGAGGGTAAAGGAGTTTTATAATATACATGTGTGCTTAAATTGCACAGTCCTGCATTTCAAAGTGAAGATCCAGTCCAGAAACCAACTTCATCATCTGCGGTAAACAGACAAAAGTGACCTACACACTTCTCTATGCACTGCTCCTGATCTTCTATTAGAGGTAGGTGGCTAATTCTAGATGCCTTAGGAACGTAGGTCCAAGTTTTAATCCTACCATAGTTGGAATTATTTTCCTCACATTGCCACAGGCCTGTTCTTCTGAATAGGTAGGAAAGAAAACACTTAAGAGACAGCTGCCTGCAGGAAGCATTATGCTTCACAGTGGTTTGCATTGCTCATGTGGGGCATTAGAAGAATGAAGGCAGTTAAAATTTGTTTGCAAATCTGTTGCTTCCTGGTTTGCCTCTAAGAAAACACACCACCATCTGTCTCACTGGTCTTAAATCACATCCTGTCACTGGAACATTCGTGCTTGCTGTCGCTTTGTATTCTATTCTCTGATTTCATTTTTGAAGAAGTCTAAAGGTTGTACTTTGAGCAGCTACATATCCCAGCAATCTCAAGCAAAGCGAAATCATTCTTTTGAGACAAAGACACATGACTGCACTGAAGAAGGTGTCCTTTACCCAGAGTATAATGGGAAAAGGTGCTGCTTGGAGCTGGGGAACAGAGTACTGCTTTTGAACATATTCCCACAGACCTTGACATTAGAACAAAGAAAGAATTAAGTAACAACAACTGTAAAAAGCCCTTTCTCGCCTTCATTCTACTTTCCCCCACTTTTTGTTTTCTCCTGAGGCAAAGGCGATACAATTTACTCTTGAAAATCTCTTCCTTTAGTATGCCACTAGTGTATTGTTTCTAAGCCCTTTGCATCTAGGTGGGACCACATAACCAATGCTCACCAGTAAGTAAAAGTGCTTTTTTTCCCACCCTGGGTTAAAGAGCTTAATAGTTCTGAGTTCCTTTGTGTTAGTTGTCACACTATTAAAGCAGAACACATTGGAGCCCTATAAGATGGCACAGGCACTCCATGAGAGAAGGCTGAGTCCCTGATGAATGAGTGGGGCAGAGGGTGAGTGCAGTCCCACACTAGACAATCACATGAAAACCACATACTTTTAAGGTGACATAACAAGAATTGGAATAGACATTACCCTGGTTTACATACACTCCCAGAGTCCACAGAGAGATCATTTGTTCCTACACTTCTAGAATTCTATTAATAGTTACCATCTATATCTGACCATATCCTCTCACCTGGCCATTCTTAATAAAAGTATCTGTGTTCCAGTCCCATGCTATTTAAAGGTCTGTGTGTACTAGGCAGATGATCTGCCACTGGGCTACATGCCCAGCTTCCTATGACTTGAGACTATTTTATGAAGTATAACCCAGAATCTCATGTACTAGTAGCTAATGAATTGGCTTGATACCTTAATCTAGAGTATCAGGATGGAGATAGAGTTCAGAATGTCTCATGTCTGTTGCAGTGTCAGTTGATATCAGGATAAGACAACTGTGTGAAAAATTAAGATATGAGCTAATGGTTTTAGCAATTAGAAACACCAGACCAATATTCTATAAAACCAGGAAGTGAAGCTTGTCTTTCAGGTCAGGAAGGACCAAGTATAAATTTTGACTACCACATGATGTTAAATTACTTTTTTGACTTTTAATATCCTTATCTCAAAACTGAGGAGAGGTAAGAATAGCTTCTTCAATGAGTTGTTTAATGGTTAAATGGGATTCCATATGCAAATTACCTAACATACTGACTAGCACATAAAAGGACTCAATACATGTTGGCTACAACAATAGGGCACATACCATGTTAGAGCTAGTCAGAATGTCAGTAATCACTTTAACAGGTATCAACTCTAAAGGAAATTCCATTTCTACAAATTCCAAAAGGCAGAAGAGACAAATGGCTACCTCTGCTAGTTACTTTAGCATACCAAACCTCATGTTGGCCTCCAGGCTCCCTCAATATCACAAGTACCTGGAACGGACTTGAACGTTTATGCTAGTATCCTACCCTTCTCACCTCCTCCCCTACCCTCATGTGCTTCCCATGTTCCACCCCACCCACACTCATTCTCCTTAAAACCCTATTTTGGTTATGCTCATTCTCCTTTTCTTCTTCTCTCTGTTTCTACCACCAGCATCAACACTAGCTTCAGCACTAGCTCCAACATCGCCAGCACCAGTATCAGCTCCAGCATCAGTATCACCAGCACCAGCACCACCACCCCAAGCACCATGCCCACACTGCCTTACTTTCTATGGCCCCTCTCTCTATGCCCCCTCTCCACCTCTATTGCTTTGCTTTCTTCTTGCTTCTCCCATGGCCAAGTCCAGTCTGATTAACCATGTTCAGCCTAATTTTTTTGTGTGTGCTCTGACTTCTTCCAGATGCCTCTGACTGTTCTCTCTCTCATATGTACAATAAAAAACCTTCCCCTTAAGCGTACCATGGAGCAGTCATGTTATCAGTTTATACAATGTGCAGGTCGCAAACCAGGGGACAAATTATGACATTTCTCTTCTCTACAATCACTTCCCCAAACATAAACTAGTTCTATGAAACCTTTAACGTTGTTCCCCACATGAATCTCCTTGGGTCTTGGACATGAAACTTGATTTCTATTGTGAATTTCTCCCTCTTAGGACGTGCTCTTCTGCCAGTATCTTCATGGCTTTGTCTCAGAGGCAGACAGGGAATAGACTTGCCCTGCCTAGTCCTTTCAAAGTAGCCACAGGTTGCTCAAGAGAACAAACTCCTCTGTCTCTATGTAACATCTTTATGCTTCAGACAGTGGCTGTGTTCCTAAAAAGACATTCACGTTTCTAGTTTGGCTTATATGTGCAAAGAAGCATAATGACAGCATGTTTCACAAGTCAAACCTTAATGAATTGCTTGAACATTATTAGAGGAGTCACTGGATACAATACACAAATCTGACATTCCCACCCCCACTAGTATCTTAATTCCTGGCTTTCAATTATTCAGGTTCGAACTCTGGCTTCAGATTAGTCGTGGCAACTAGTTCCTAATCTAACAGAAGTACAAAAAGCTTTTCTCTCCCCCCAACCCCCACCTTCCTTCCCAGAGCTATAATCAAATCAATCCCCACAATGCTGCCTTCCTGGCCTGGGGCTGAGCCAGCCACAGCTTCTAGAAGAACTGCAATGCTGAGGGCTTTGTTATTTGTCACAGAAAGAGATCTCACTATTGATCACTAAGGCAAAGAAAAGCTGGTGGCAGGATGGAGGAGCTAATGGAAAGAGATGAGATAAAATCCAGCTGGGTGTCCCCGAGGTCATTCTGTGGATAAGTGAGGAAGTTCGGGTGAGAATCTGAAAAAGTAAATAAAAGAACCCCAATTCTGCAAGTGCCACACAGAGTATCTGACAGCCCTTTCTTTCCTGGTATAATGTAACTTTTTTTTTTCCAGCTGAACTACCTAATGATCAAACACTACATACCCCATGCTTACTAGCCTTTGTTCAGGAAATATTCTGAAATTTGCTACCCAGCGGGAGGCTAAGACTGTGTACATTTTTTCCACTTTGCTGGAATACACTTTCCAGCAGAAGTGTCTATGTGTTCTTACTGCTGTGCAGATGAACCTGGCATTACACAGGTGTGGTTGAGAACAGTTCCCTAAATTGAAGTTTTGTTAATCATGCTGCACTTCCTTCCTACAACAATATAGGCATATCACACTGTGATCCTCATTTGGGCTTTAGTCTCAACTGATAGTCTGGGATAACATCTGAGTCTGTTGCTGACCTGAAGCCCAGTAGTTAAGAACAGAAAAACACAGACAGAGGTGGGGGGATGAGGAGTGGGAGAATCCTCCTAATTCAAGGGATTCTTTTAGAAACAGGTATAACTTCAACACATGTATTTCATTAACCACAACCTGTGTATTATACTGGACATTTTTCCAATATTATATTTAAGCCAAAACCTGCTTTTGACGTTGGTACTTTTATTTCTATTTCACCACGGCAGTAACTGACTATGAGAGAGAGTAAGTAAATTAATGAAGTTCAAAGGGTAGATGAGAGCTATCCCAGGCTCCACTTCGGAACCTGACTCTTTTACTTCCTCACTATTATCTTTCTAAATTGGACCAAAAGTGAAAATATTGCTTCCAATGTATCTCTCAGTTGAACATAGGGCAAGGAAGAATTCCCCCAAATGTTCTAATAATCACTACATAGGGTTCAGTTTGGGCTGCTCCAAACTGCTTGTGAATTCTGGCAAACAGCTTCTCTTCCCTAGCACTGTTAGTTCCATTGCCTGTGAATTTCAGACATGAATTCAGGGCATTTATAATGTCTTTTTCAACCCCAGAAGCTCACTGTTATAATACTGTTAAGTTCCTAAGAGAAGTACATTCATACTTAAAATCCAACCTGGTCCTATTCAATGCCACACGTCTTTTACAAGTTCTTCCAAGATGGATCTTTTCCCACGCTGAGCAGCTATAAAATGGATCCTGCACTGAGCAAACATAAAACAGATCCCTGGAAAGCCTTTCCATGAAAACTTTTTGGTCTGAGACTAAGAGCCAGCACATATTGTTCTGATTTCAGTAATGTCAAGCAGACAATTTGACTGAAATTTTCACTTTTCACTTGATCATTTTGACTTCCATGTCTAAATGCCCTGTCTTTGGCAATACAATGATATCCTAGTGGAAAATAGCTTTTTTTGCTTCCAACTGGCCTTTTTGAAAGCAATAAAGACACCCTGAAAGACCTGTCATTAACCTTGGAGTAGTTAAAAGCAGGATGCCAGTGATATCTCTGAAATGTACCTCCCTGCCTCCCCCAGCTCTGCTGTACTTTCAGGAAACGATCTGGAACACCAACCTCTAAAAGGAGCTGTGCTTCTGCATACCCAAATGTGGTTCAAAAGGCATGCAAATAAATATACATGAACTGAACTGAAACAGCTGGGGAGTTCTCAACAGGGACCTCTAATGACCTCTGAATTGGAAGGTCCACAGCTGATCAAGGAATCATTACTAAGATTAAAGGCTTATACCAAAACCACTGTGAGACTTAAACTACTGAATTTACAATGTTGATGGCATAAACTAGAAAGCACTAACTAACCATATTAATGTGCTGCTTGAAAGTCAGAGGACACAGAAATGCTGAGTTATTTCTCTACCCTTTTCTGCACTTACAGTCAAGACTCTGCTGCTGAGCTTTAAAAGATAAATGGCTTTGTTTCCCAGCCTGCATTATTGTTGATGCAGGGGAGCATTCTTGCCCTTTAGGTAAGTTGTTTACAGCACAGCACTAAAGAACTGGGAGTTTGAGTTCAGTGAAGAGTCCATTTCAGGAAACTTGGCTACTGAGCATGCCAAAACCTCGGGGACGAAGAACAAAAGGCTGACTTAGAGACAAGGGAAAACATTTGGCTGTGAGACTTGTCCTACAAATGATAGTTGTTGAAAAGGGTGATACTCACTAATCTACTATAGTTTCAAGCTTCAGCTGTATTTAGAACAGAGTTGCTACCTTGGAAAGGATAAGTAGTCAGGACTATATGATAGGACACAGTATCAAAAAATCTGCATGCAAGGGCAATGTAATGTCAAACACAGTGGAAGAAATCATGTTCCCAGTCAGTTTGACAAAACACATTCTGTAATACCTACATGTTGACTGATTTCAGGTTCTGTGAGAAAAGGGCTAGGTAAGTAACTGTCACGGAATAAAGAGTGACTGAGGGAAGGGCAGAGATACCAAAATAACTAGGTAGCTATACAAAATTCAGAGGTCTATCTATACTAATATGTAGCTGATGAGCTGGTGAACTGATAAATCCCACAGCTGGTGAATGGACATACCACATGCACTACTGTGTGTCTGAAGTATTAGCCAGGATCTGATCACAACCTGAGAAAGGTAGAAACATAAACATAAATGTTTTAAATTAACGGTTTAGAAAAAGGATGTTCAGAATCCTAGCTTTACTACATTCAACACTGCATGCTATTACCATTAATTCTGATTTCTCAAGGCCATAGGCCCATCTGTGTAAAAGCACTATTTTAGTGATTAAGTCCAAGAATTTCTTACATCTGCTCCTATATATGTCAAAGTCACTCTAGCGTCAGAAGTCAAACTTCCTTCATGACCTTGGGCATAGCCATTAACCTACTAAGTTCCATTAAATTAAAACAAGATGTTAATCATCAAAACATACTGATAACAGTACTGGGTCTATTAAACGACACAATGCATGTAAAGTATTAGCCTAAAACATGGCACAGAGTGATTCATGCAATAATAATACTAAAACCACATATTTTGGGGTTATTAGACAAATTCTCTTCCCCTTGAAAATGAGATTAACAAAAGTAAACATGCACCCATGTTACAATCTAATTATCAGCCTAAGTCTAGCAAGCTGCCATCAAGAACTCATGAAATATACTAGAATAAAACATGATTACCAGAGAAGAAAGACACTCTTGATCTAACAATTAAAACTAAAGTTCAAAATAATACAATGAAGACTGGCATATACTCTCATTGTCATAAAAAAAGAAATGTGTTAGTTTCATTTCTCATTCAACTGACCAAAAACCCAACAAGAAAGCAATTTAAGGGTTAATATGGCTTACAGGTCTAGAGAAATTCAGTTTCTCTCTCTCTCTCTCTCTCTCTCTCTCTCTCTCTCTCTCTCTCTCTCTCTCTGTGTGTGTGTGTGTGTCTTTTTGTGCCTGCTGGATTGTACAACTATTCTAAGTAGTCTATAGTTAGCTTTAAGCTTCCTGACAGAGGTAGTAAGGCAATCTTTGTGAACAAACTACTGTTTAAATATCTGCAGGCAGCATACTCTCTGTAAATGAGCCTCCCCTACCTCAGAGTTTTAAATTTTATAGACCCGGTCTAAGTTAGTTTAAGCACTGATATTTTTAAACCACAAATCAAGTAAAGCATTTTTTTCAAATATGAAAAAATGGTCTATATAAAATCTAAGAATATGTCACATAGAATGAGGTGAATAAGGTTCAGCTTTATTTAGCAAAAATTTATATAAATATATGCATATATTGCCTACATATGTGTACATATACTGCATATATGAATATAAATATAGTGCACTACATTTGACTCTCTAAATACATGTATATTTTCACATTATAAAATGCTTTTCTAAGTTTGAGTCACAGTTGAAAGTTTAAAACACACTGATGAGTCTTTAACCACAATTTGATTGGCCCCAAACCTGCTGTCACTGCCATTTCCCTCTAAGGATTTCAGTGAATTAGTGTAATTAAAATCTTAAATGAAAAACTTTCCTTCAGAAGGGAAATAATGATGTTTTGATCCAAAATGTCAATGATCTCATATTGGAAAAGACATGTGCTTCCTCCTATGTTCCTATATTTTTGTGTTCCTTTGTTTCCATAGGAAACATCCTTCTAATTGGCTGTCAGTTGTTACAGCAGTGCTTCCAATTTTACCTCTCAGTCTTCCTACACATACAATAGAATCATATATAGTCAGGAAGCAATACACAGACTCCACAGGTTGCACTTGTTTATATGTATATGTAAACAACAGCAGTTAAAGAAGACAAAGCCCCAGGAGGAGTAGGGCAACATTTGGGATGTAAATAAAGAAAATAATTAAGGCATAGATTTGGGAGGAACTATAGTTGTAGAGGACCTAGGAGAAGTATGAAGGAGGAGAAGAGGAAGAAACAATAAAGAACAACAACAAAAAAAGAATTTTAAAAGAAAGAAAATGGAAACAATAAAATATATCTCAAAGAGTTGTGAGTATTACAGGGAGTATATATTAATGGCAAACAAACTTTACTTTCTACTACATAGTAATCATTAACAGTAGGTGACAACTGAAATAGAAACAGCCTAGTGGCAACTATTAAGCAAACTTTAATGTTAGTTTTTTTCACTTGCTTTCCCTACAAGTTCCTTCTCAGACTCACTATACAGTGATTCCATACAAACCCAATCTGGTGGGAATTCCAGAACTATCAGTCTATGGAATTCAGGCTTTTATCAGGCTCCCACTTGCTTGGGGCAAGAGACTGTAAACGGTTGGAGTGAACGAGTGAACAAGTGACATATCACGTAGAGCAGGCAATCTTGGCTGAAGGTGCAGGAGAGAAATGTAATCATGGTAAGAGTAACCGTGTGACTGATTCACTAAGGGCTACCATCTATAGTAGAAGCCTTGAACATATTGCTACTCTTACTGCACTAGGTCAACAAGTCCCCACTGTCCCTGAGAAAAATCTCAAAGGCCTTAACATGTCCTATATGGTGTCCTTTATAATGGCTCCTGATTATCTCACCAGTGCCATCCCAGTCATTCTCATTCAGATAACCTACAATCTAGTCATACCATGCCATAGACATTTCAGCAATATATTATGAATACTTATTCTCTATAACATTATGTGTATATGCTTGAGGAAAATGTCCTTATTAGTTTTTATATGCAGTGAATCCATAATATCTCTTCAAGACCCAGATGTAAGAACATGTTTTTCCATTAGGTTTTGCCTTCCAGTACTCCTTTCAGGAGAGCCTGTGCACATGTATTTTATGTTCTTACAGAACTTGGTAACAAGGCTCAGAAAGCTATTATCCAGTATTGCAATTATTTGTTTTCACACCCTTCCCTTCCAATGACTACTTTTTTTTATTAACAATGATCATATGTGCCCTAAAAAGCAAATGCCTCCTTGACAAAAATCTCTGGCTTAGGAGAATGCCCGTATTGAACTTCTGTTATTTGAATGGGCCTGGGGGAATATAACCAATAGAAGAAAAAAGAAATGTATTATAACCCCAAATTAATAAAATGAATGTTATTTTTCTTTCTTCCTCATCTAAAATTCTATAAAAGGAGGTATCGTATCTGTCTTATTTGCCAAAGTACCTAACACTAGGCTTGAATAACTTAACATATGAGGAAGCAAAAGCTAGATACCTAATACCTGCACACCTGTCTGTGTCTTAGGCTTTGAAGGATATCTAGTGGCACACCTCATATGCCCAGAAGTTTCCAGTAATACTACCACCATTACCATCTTCTCCAATTGGAATAACCAAAGTGCCCTCATTGTTGCCAAGTGATCCCTGGGAAGTAAAAGATTTTCTGTCTCAATAACCCTGGCTGGGAAAGGTTGCTGCTGGAGGACAGCCAAAAGAAATTTTATGTTCTGTTTTAATTAGCAAATCTCTTCCTTCTAGTAGCTTTTAGCATCAAAAGAGAGAAGAATGACAGATGGACCACTGAGCCTGAAATCCTGCAGATTTCTTAGGAGCCAGGCACTCCTGTTTCCATTCTGGCTCCCTTCTGCTAGCCAGCTGAAACCTCATACACCAGACGAGTGGGTTCTTTTCTTTCCACCTCAGTCCACATTGTGTTTTTCTTGCTATAAAGAAAATCATATTTTGGCCATGAATACTGTTCTTCACTTTTAGAATAGCTATCTACCATCCATTCAACTTTCCACAGGTTGTTTTAAATTGTTTTTTAGCATTGTATTTCATGAACACCCACTGCATTCATTAAGACATGACCTGTTAGAGACAGAAACTATTCTGTGTGTGGAAGAACAATGAATCGTCACAAGGCTTTCTTCCCATTGTTTTTATTATGGTTTTGATTTCTGTGGCTTTACTTCAGTCCTTCTTGTGTTTCTCATTCTTGAGCCTCATATTCTCAGAACATAGTTCTCCTAGAGATACTCAGGTAGTGAAAACCATAACAAAAGCATATATGCTTATAGTCTTTAGCTTAAAAGTTGGTATTTAGTGAAAATAAATATATTCTGCTCAAAGAGCCACAACTAGAGATCACTCAAAAAGTGAGAAAAATGCTTAGTGGTTACATGGCGTGGGTCTCTTATGTTTCAGAGAGGAAATAGGCACATTAACAAAGATGACAACTAGTGAATAGTAGATCTGGAACTTTAGGCCGAATCCCACAATTCCTGTCTAATATAGAATCAGAAATGTAAAAGTAATATTCGTCTCCCATCGAGAAGTTATTGCAAGTGACCCAATGAAATCAGGCCAATCCTTTGTACAGTCCATCGGATAAAAGTGTGATGTGGACATTGCTCAGTTTTCTATACAAGGCAACAAGTCAATATGAGGAACTGAAACCTTTGGGACCCTGGTAAAAATGGACTTTTTGTTAGTCCTTGCTTTCTCCATCTCTGAAACTCAGTCTGCTATAGCATACTGAAAGCAGCTTGGTCTCAGGAAATGCCTTACTTTCACTGTGAAGTTTAACGTGATACCTATAATTCTCAGAGTTATCACCTCAGCTTTTGGTGTAGCTATTTTTTTCTTTAGAGGATCTTCTGTCTACTATTGAACATACATTCTTTTCAAAGCATTGTGGTACATAATACAATCATCTTTACAGGTCACACATGCACAGAACTAAATATTGAGCAAGCAAATTTATTACATTACTCATGATAGATATCTCATTAAGTTTTCATAAAGGATCTATATTAATAAAGTCACTACCTGTTCCAAAGAGGAAATGGTGACCATGGTAGCATAGCTTGAGATAATGCACTCAAGAAAATGTACAGTTCAGAGTGTCATTTATAAAGAGGGACAAAAATTTTAAGATAGGTGAGTGATTTTAGAAAAATATATATATGGGGAAGGACAGAGGGAAAGAATTAGAATCAGATGGGGTGCACCTTTAGGACAAGCTAGAAATTGGAAACAATAGAAATGGCCAGGAATCTATAAGAGTGACCCTAGTCAAGACTCCTAGCAGTAGGGGATATGTAACCTGAACCAGCCATCTCCTGTAATGAGAAAACACTTCCAATGGAGGGACCGGCCCACCGATCCAGCCATAAAATCTTAGACCCACATTTGTCATGACTACAGGGTATGTAGGGATAAAGGAGTAGGAACTGAGAGAATGGCCAGACAATGGCTGTCTCAGCTTGAGAATCCTGCCATGAGAGAGAGCCCACCCTTCACACTATTAATGATAATCTGCTATGCTTGCAGGAAGGTGCCTAGGATAACTGTTATCTGAGAGGCTACACCGAGCAAGTGATGGAAACAGATGCATAGATTCACAGCTGAACATTAGGCAAAGCTTGGGGAGTCATGTGGAAGAGACAAAGGATGGATTGGGGGAGCCAGAGTAGTGAAGGACACTACAAGAAAACCTAGAAAAATCAAATAATCTGGTCCCATAGGGGCTGACAGACACTGAAACTCCAACTAGAGAGCATGCATGGGACAGACCTCCTTCCTCTGCATATATGTAATAGTTGCGCATCTTGCTCTTCATGTGAGACTCCTAACAGTGGGGGAAGGTACTGTATCTGATTCTGTTGCCAGTCTTTGAATCTCTTTCCCCTCACTAGGCTGCCTTGTCTAGTTACAATAGAAAATTCACCTAGTCCTACTGTAACTTGATATCCCAAGGCAGATTAGTATCCAGAGATCTCCTCTTTTCTGAAGAGAAAAGGAGGACAAGAGGAGCTGGGAAAGGAGATGAGAAAGAAGAACTGATAGGAGAGGAGGGAGAGGAAGATGCAATCTGGATGCAAAGTATATTAAAACAAACAAGCAATCAAACAAACAAATGAATGAAAGAACAAACAAATAAATGAATGAATACATGCAAAGCTATATAACAAAAACATGTGGCCCTTATTGGTTCCCTGTACACTTACAAGTAATTGTAGTCTGGTTGTCTTATCCATAAAACTTTGTCATGAATCTAACAACTCTAGACTACATTGGATGTGAGCATATTTAGGGTCTTTGTTAACCTCCAACTCTAGACACTGTGGTTTCATGTTTCAGGTATTCAAAGTCCTTCCCTATAGTGCAGTAGTTCTCAACCTGTGGGTCATGATTCCTTTGACGATTCGAAAGGCTCTTTCACAGGGGTTAGCTAAGACCATCAAAAACACAGATATTTATATTATAATTCATAACAGTAGAAAAATTATAATTATGAAGTAGCAATGAAAATAATTTACAGTTGGAAGTCACCACAACACAAGGAACAGTATTAAAGGGTTGCAGCATTAGGAAGGTTGAGAACCACTGCTATACTGCCTCACCTAGATTGGGTCATTACTCTAATATACTAGACTTTCCCTGAGAAGTGTTAAAGCTTTTCTCCCATGTATCAAGAACTTTTCAAAGCATCTATTTACAAGACTGGCATAAATACTTACTATTTGAGTGGTAGAGTATTTAAAGTGTATGAGTCTATGGAAGGTTGGTACATGAAATATAAATGTAGGAGTTTACACAAAATGTGTAAGAGACCAGATAATTAGAGCATTTTATATGTTTGGACTAGACATGGTTAACATAAGGCCATATGATGCTTTCTATCAAGACAACTCTGCAAAGGGGAAAAGATGACAGTGGAGTAAAGACAATTTCTTAGAATAGAAAAGTCTGCAGAAAATTATTCCTTTTTCTGATCCCCCTATTATACTTGACTTCTAGAGATGCTATGTTTCTTTTCTCTATGTCGACAAAACTGGAGCCTAGAATTCTGAACATGCTTTATCTATTATCTAATGATCTAATGATTTCAGGACTGTGTCACATCATCATTGTTCTTGAGACAAAAGTCCAAACCAGATGCTGAGTAGTTGATGAGAAGCTAGAAAAGACATTAATGGTCCTATCCAGTACTGTACCCTGAATATTATAATACAGATCTGCCCAGTAAGGTGTACGACTGGGGAAGCAGTGGCATGATGGTTCTCTTAGTGAATTTGGGATGGTCACGACTTGTATCTGAAGCCAGCTCTTACCAGTCATTCTCATTAAACCAAGAAAAAGAGCCAAATTAAAAGTGCAAAACAGGAAGGAAATATTCATTGAGGTAGTATTGGGTAGAAGGACAAAGAAATCCAGTAAACCCCTCAAGTTAATCTTCCAGGTCTGGGATTAAGATAGAAATTCAAATAAAGGGCCAAGGATATGCACACTGAAGCTGTCCCAGGCAAGGAGCAGTCCTACCCATCACTGACCTATCATTATTGGAATCCTGTTATTAGTACATTTTCCTTTTCCAGCATGAGACACCTGGAGAAACTCTCTTTTTCTTGGGGTGGAGGGGGACTGTTCACAGTTTCAACAGTCTGGTAGTCAGATGATAAGACACAAATGTCTCTTTATAAGCTCTTCATTTTTGCTAGACCTATTATGCTTTGTCTGAAATATGTTTTCTGATTAGATATAAGGCCTGGTGCATGAGAGAGATTTCATGCCTGGTGCTGTAAACCCAGTCAAAAGCATACGCCTGGGAACATCTTAGATCCTAGGTGGGAACATACTGGGTTTTTTTTTGTGGGGGGGGGTGGTTTCAAAACAGGGTTTCTCTGTATAACCCTGGCTGTCCTGGAACTTACTCTGTATACCAGGCTGGCCTCGAACTCAGAAATCCGCCTGCCTCTGCCTCCCAAGTGCTGGGATTAAAGGCCTGTGCCACCACTGCCTGACTGGGAACATACTGTTTTATGTCAAATAATAATACAGTCAAACTGCTTTCTACATATTTATATTTATACCCGTAGATTTGGACTGCTCTAAATCTTGGTCAGAGATGCTTCTTCTTGCATTGGGTTATAGTGCAGAGACCCATAACTGGTAAAAAAAAATGCCAAATATAAGTAACTGTGAGTACTCTGCTGTGGATACATCATTTATATTAACCTCCCACCATCCAAGGCCCATGGAGTAACATGGAAGACTGGGCAAGACGAAATTAAAGACCAGTGATGGATGGGGAGGATTGCTATAAAATGCAGGCTTCTGGACATGATAGAGATCTTGTACCCATACTACTCACAGTAACTGCAGTTACCTGCACAGTGTGGAACCAGTCAAAATTCCAACAGAAATAGGAGAAAGGCCCTGAAACTCCATCTTTGTCAAGGCAACTAGTGAAAATAGACAATAACTGAGTGAAGGAGGGTCACTCTCCTTCAAGCTCATGCCTACTAGTTGTCCATGTTCCAGTGGATGTTGCACTCCCACGTACTTGTGAGCAGCACTAAATGGACTCAGAGAATCATCAATAAAAAAAGGTAGGGGATATGAAGTTGCAAGGCAGTGTTTTGGGGCACTAAGCATAAGTGGGAGAAAAATAGGGTGGATAGACATACTCAAAATAAATCATACCAATGTCCATAATTTTAAAAACTAAACCCAAAGTGTTGTTCTTTTTAAAGCACATACGGGATGTCAGGACATACATGGTAGAGCAAGAGCAGGTCCCAGCCAATCAGTGGGGGATTAGGTACCTAGTCCTGCAGTGACTTGATGTGACAGAGTGGGCTCTCCCTTCTCAGCACAATTGGAATGTAAAGTGGATAAATAAATAAAGTAATGAAAAATGTCTAATTCTCATTTTATTCTTAATGGGAGAGCAAAAAGACAAGTCTCAAATAGGTAACCATGAAAGAAAGAGCACCCCCTTCACTATACATGTTCCATTTTAATAAAGAACAGAAAAATTAAAGCAAGGAGCATGTAGGATTTAGTCAATGAACAAGTAATATGTAACAACAGCCAAAAGAGCAGTTAACTAAACAGCAATTTGCATATTTATGTTTTATACTAAGTAACAGGACTTACAGATATACAGCCTTAGAAAAATTACTTAACCACTTGATTGCCTTGACTATAAAGCAAGCATTCTAAATATAGCTAATTTCTAGGATGGCTGAGTGTTAAATAAAACAAGTCCTATACAGCTCGTATCACAATGGCACAATGTGAATGAGTCTTTCAAAATCCACGTTAGAAAATTAGTCTTTAGTGAAGTAATGTCAGAAGTGGGAAGTGAGGCATATGGCCAGGTGTGTTTAGGTTGTAAGAGCACTACCTTCATGAATATATGAGTTTCATCATGTAGTCCAAAATCCAAAGGTATGAGAGATAAATTCCTAGTTTTTGTTAATTACTCAGAAGTCTGTATTATAATACAAATAGACTAAAACATGTAATGCTAAGTATATTATACATGCTTACATAAAAATATTAAGATCCATATGCATTTGCATATATTTATATTTCATACTAAGTAACAGGACATATAGATATATAACCTTGAGAAAATCATTTAACCACTTGGTTTCCTTGACTATAAAACTGGTTTTCTACCTATAGCTAATTTCTAGGATAGCTGAGTGTTAAGTAAAACAAGTCCTATAGATTTCCTAGCACAAGGGTGCAATATAAATGGGTCTTTCAGAATTCACACGTTAGAAATTTAGTATTTGGTGAAACATTTTATTTATTTACTTAGTATTCCTTTTTTCAAGGTATTTTCACATTATTTACTTAATATTGCTCATTTACTTCTTATTAATATTTTACATATAAGAAATAATTCTAAACAGGATGATGAATAACATACATAGTATAAAACTAGTATAAAACATGCAATAAAACCTATTCTCTACCCCTGGAATATCATTAATACCATGTATAAAAATGAAATGAATCCTGGAGAAATCACATGTTTTCATTCACTTGTGGACAACTGTAGACGTTTTAAAAAAGAAAACAAACTATTTTTAATGGGCCAGGGAAATGGATTAGTGGATAAAGCTCTTGCCATACAAGCATGAAGACCCACGTTTAGCCCTCAACATCCATGTGAAACATTCAGGTGGAGCAGAAAATTTCTATAATCCCAGCCCTAGAGAAATGAAGGTGTGAGCATCCCTGACCCCACCCCTGGCTCAATGGCCAGCAGATCTTACTGAATTGGTGAACTTCAAGTAAACTGAGAGATACTGTCTTAAAAACCAAAATTAAGAATGATTGAGAAAGACATCCAATATGAATCTTTGGCCTACACACACACACACACACATACACACACACACAAAGATTTTCCTCAGGCATAAAAATTAGGATAGGACTCTGAAATTTCTTGAGAATATTTCTTTCACATATGTACAGATTCACAAGGTTTTCTCTACTGTTTGGCCTTATACCCTCATCCTTAAATTTTTCTTTCATATAATGCAGTCTAATTGACTACAAGTAATCATGAGATGAGCTTAGAAATAGAAAAAGAAAGAAGACAAGCTATACTTAGCTTGTGCAAATTCAAATATTATAGGTTGGTTTGTTTGAACTCAATTACTGAAATTCTGTGCAAAGCTACATCTGTAGCAAGCCGCAAAGTCTGAAAAAAGGAACTGTTAAAGTCCAAATGAGAAAAAAAAGAAAGAAGCTGAACTAGTTTGGCAATCTCTGAAGTGCTAAAAGTGTTGTTGAGAAGCAGTGGTACTAAGTGCCTGTTAAAAAATCAGAAATCAGACAGCGAACCATGTGGGGAACAAGGTTAAATACCATCAAAGAGAAGGATTGAAAGAAGGTCAATAATTGCCTGGACAGGAAAAGAAGACGAATAGAATTTGCTTTCCTGGCCCACACCACTACAGACCTCTGCCAGATGGAAAAGTATTGACAGAATTTGAAGTAACCAGGAAAAAATGCAGAAGGAGTGCCCTCTGCCTCCGAACTTGAACCACAAAACTTAAAAGGAACTGGAGGAGGTGGAAAGTACCGCTCAGCTCCCAAGGCTGAACATGTTCCTTTAGAAAGCTAGACTTCCTGCACAAGAGAAATGGACACAGGACTGACCCTGGTTGAGAGAACTGCAATCATCACAGAAATAGGTGATAGAATATAAGAGGTATAGAATGAGTTGATTTCATGTGCTGAATGACAGACATTAAACTGGTTTTCCTTTTTCCTTCTTATATTGGAACTAGATTCTTTTCTCATATAATATATCCTGATTACAGTTTTCCCTTCTTCTACTCCTCCCAGTTTCTCCCACCTTCCCTCCCCTCCAGAACCACCCCCTTTCTGTATCTCATTAAAAAAAAAAAAAAAAACAAACTTCTAACTGGTATCAACCAAACACGACCAAATTAAAATATAATAAGATGAAGCAAAAACTGTCACATTAATGTTGAACAAGGCAACCCAACAGGAGAAAGAATATGATGAGCAGACAAAAGAGTAAGAGACTCACTTGTTCTCACAATCAGAAGTCCCACAAAGATATTTCTCTACTAGCTATAACATGTATGTACAGGACCGGATGTAGACCCATGTAGGTTCTGTGCTTGCTGCTTCAGTCTCTGTAAGCCTCTGTCAGTTTCATATGAACCTGCTTAGTTATTCAGAGGACCATGCTCTCTTGGTGTCTTTCAATCCCTCTGGCTCTTATAATATTTCTACCTTCTCTTGAACGGGATTTCCTGAGCACTAAGGGAGGAATGTGATGGAGACCTCCTATGTCTGGCTATGGGTCTCTGCAACTGTTCAGATCTGTTGCTGGAAGAAGCTTCTCTGATGATGACTGGATAACTCACAGATACATGTACATAGTAGAATATCCTTAAGAATAGTTTTCTTGAGTTTTTTTTTTTCTTTTTAGACCAATAGTGTTTGGTTTTGACCTAGATCTCTGGGCTTTGTAGTCTCTGATTCCTGGTTACCCAGTGTAGAGACCTTAAACTTTAAAATCACTAATGCTAAAAAGCATTCAAAACTCTACTTTTTATCACATGCTTGTTATTCTATCAATAACATAGATAACATTTAAAATTATGTTATATATAATTATGATATATATATATATATATATATATATATATATATATGTGTTATATCATCTATATGTAAACATACATGTATGGCAACCACATTAGTCTTGTAGTTCTTTACCCACTCTTAGTTGTAAATAAGGTACACTGTACATCTGCTGCCAAATTTTGTGGTGTTTCAAAAGCATCATTGTGAGTAGTAATGCTCTCCATTTAGGCATCTGTGAAAATCAGGGTACTTGCAGAATCAGATTATCCCTGCTAGTCATTTTTGCCACTTTCTCCTAAAAGTTAGAAAAACAAAAACGAACAAACAAAAATAAACAAAGAAAAGCCACAAAGTGGAACCCAGAACATGCATAAGAATACACAAGTTATTTACAGTCACCATCTGTAAGTTAGAGTCACAAACTGCATTATCTTCTCTTTCTAAAATTGTACCTACTCACTCCATAGATGAAAAAAAAAAAAAAAAAACAGTCAAAAAGTAGATGTAGTAAGAGCCTAGTCCCTTTGAATACATACTGGGCTGGTATCATAATGACATTAAACAGAAGTAAATCACTATTTTTGTTATCTGTGTTATCTTAATCTGTTACAGGAACTTAGAAACCATGAAATCTCAAGTAAAAGAAAGAAGCTGTAGTCACTATAGTATAATAATGGGTTATTAGACATCTAGTGAGTTTAATTTAAGTACTGTGTGCACATTAAATCTTACATGGTGCAGATAACTAAAATCTCCACTTTAGAAAAAAATTGATACACAAGTGCTTTAATAAGATCTCCAAGTTCAAACAGTAAGTTGTGCCCCAAGAATTGATTCAAACCCATGATTTACATTCCTGCCTCCTATTACATCCCAACAGGAAAATTACTTCAACCCATGAAAATGAAGCCAACTTCTTGTTCTAGAGAAAGTGATCTGGGGATACACAAAAGGCTGTGGAGGAATGCTCATGGTAGCATGCATATACGGATGGCTCTTGCATTTCACTCCTTAGACTCCATTTGCAGCTCACATTCATTTGACCCATTTTAAGTAATCTCTTTCTCTTCTTATGTCTGAGCATTTTCCTAGATCTTCTCACATTTGAGAACGTAGATTCTACAGTAGCACTGCTTTGTTTTCCAAATATTTATTTGGATTCCTTCACATTCTAATTTACACTTACCCTTTCCAATCAGAAAAAATAAATGTAGATCATAAAATCACTCCTCAATAAAAAAAAAAAAAAGTCCCCATGTTCCATGACAAAGCTTGAAATGATGGTAGCATTTGAGAATGGGCCGTTTTTCACAAAATTCCATCCTTGTGAGCTAAATTAAGATGGGATTTCAAACCTACTTCTGTGAAGCCCTATCTTCAATCTCAGCCTTTCCACCCATTACCTGGGACTTATGACTTGCTATTTTGTACAAGAATATTTCAGAGGGCAGGGTTTCATAGTGCCCACAAAGAGCCTCCACGAATGCTATAGAAATAATTTCATTAAAACCACATAGCTAATTAACAGGATGCTCATAAAGCAGGAACTCCTGAAATATTGAAAGAAAGCACTGGCTGCTATACTAAGAAACTTAAGGCAGGGGAGAGCACAAAAAAAGAGATGATTTTTATATTGTGCTGTCTCCTCTTACTGTATGAGCTCAGATTTTCTTAGTTCTATTTTGCAAAAAAAAAAAAAAAGATTGACATTTGTTTAAAATCTCCTTCAGCTTTCTTTGAAGACATAGATTTTCATTTTTGCAGGGGCACAATAGTAACTGAAGTTAAGTTCTATTAACCCTAATATTTGTAGACAAAATTTGGCATGCTTGTGTTTGGGAAGGAATTTCAAAGCTAGCTTTTCTCTGACGTTTAGAGTTGCCTTACTCTAACAAATCTAAGAGAAGCTGTGAAGCATAGTAAAGAAATATTTGCTAGGAGATATACATGCTTAAAATCAATCTACCAATGGAACTTAATTTTTGTTGAAATTATTAATATTGGATTTCTTGGGATGAAATTTCACAATTTCATTAAACACAGATAACATTTTAATTTCTTTACAGTAGAATTTCACTTCTGGTATTTTAGTCATTGTGCCAAGACTCAGAAACCCTACCTACAAATAAACAAAATTGTATTTTAAATACCAGAGACTCTTGCAAATAAAACTCAGTCCTCTAGACCATTTTTCTCTCTGCCTAGAGTTGATTATCCATCTTTGTTTCCCACATGATTTCAAACTTTACCCTCAAACTCAATAAAGGAGGGTTAGGTAAAAAAAAAAAAAATTAACCTAAGATATTTGCAAAGTTTACAGAAGCTGAGAATTTGTTTACAGGGCATTATTTGTACCATACTGTATAGTCACTGCCATGAAATTGGGCAATAGTTGAATTAATTCTCACAAAGCAAATTAAGACAATATTGTGCTGGGTCACGTTTGTAGATTATCAGATTTCTATCCATCAGTCCTGAGCTATTGCTCCACAAATACTCCAAACTTAATTTGATGCTCTACATAAAATTAGGACAAGGACAACTGAATTTCCTCTCATTTGTTAGGATGTCATTGTTAATAAAAATAAAAAAAACTGAAACATGTTTATAACTGTAAATAAATGAGATACTATTTTTTTTTAGATGCAATCCTTTTTGGGTTCATTCATGTGTAAAGAAAAGCTGAGGGCAAAATACTATACCTTATTGGACTAGAGCAAAACTGCATTCAGTTTTCCTAGAACACAGCATGTTGTCATCAATTTTATCTCAGGAGGAGAGTACACCATCAGTTTACACATTTGATAGCAGCTATTCTTCAAGAGGGAGAATCAAACCCATTGTACTTGGTTCCCATAGAAGCTCAAAGCACAAAATTGTATTCTAATGACATTGACCAAGGAGTCAACAACCAATATTGAGCACCCACTGTGTGCAGAGAATTAGGCCAAAAGAATAATATAGATATTCTAACTTATAAGGTATAACTGTTAACACTGAGAGTCAACTCAAATTTCACAGGAGTGAAAGGAGCTTACATGATTTAAGGCATATTTTCACAGTGTTGCATCAGCTCAATCCCCATCCTGAGTTTCCTAGGCATGCTTGTTTGATTGTCGTTATATCCCTCATATTAGAAATGACAGCACTCTAATGAGATAGATGTGATACTCCTACATGCAGGCGGATAAAGTGCCTTCTATCTATGCTCTGAACAAAATGTAGGATCAGAGAAATATAAAGAGACTAAAAAGGCAACACATCGAGCTGTGCAAAGACACATAGTGAAGCTCATTGAGATTCACCAGTCTTCTCATTTTTCTACCTCCTTCTCCTGTAATTCCCATACCCCGGCCATACAGAATCACCATCATCAGTGCTTCATTTGAACCTGGAGAGTCAGAATTTGTTGCAATCATGTCATGGGGTGATCTCCACCCCTTCCCCATTATCCACAGCTTGGGCATGGACAAGAAGGAGGGCAGTTATTTTTAACATGTTCTCTCTCTCTCTCTCTCTCTCTCTCTCTCTCTCTCTCTTTCCATTTCACCATTTTAGAAAATGTCCAGGAAACTGGCCAGGGCTTACGTAGTTCTCTAGTGAATGTTTTAGTCGGCCCAGATGGAAGGAGAAAGAATGAAGAGCTAAGTTTATCTAAATATATGCCACTAAATATACAATAATTTACATTTTTATATTCTACGATGCATACAAGTATGCTATGAATGAAGAATATTCTATGAATTATGATATATGTTACCAAGAATTTGTGTTCAGATTGCACAATTAAACACATATCACAGAGATAGGAACCAAATTAAGAACAAGGTTCCTTTTGTTTGAGTAATATTTCTGTGCATTTGCATGTGTACAGGCACATCTGTGCAGGTGTGTGTGTGTGTGTGTGTGTGTGTGTGTGCGCACGTGTGCACTCTGGAAGCTTGACATCCATCATGTACTTTCCTATATCTCTCTTAGTCTCAGAGCTCATGAACTTGACTAGTCTAGCTAGTCAGGTTGCTTCAACGATCCTTTCCCTCTGCCTGCTGCATGCTGAAATTACAGACTAGGACATAATGCCCTCTTGCTTTACAAGTGAGTGATGAGTTCTAAGCACCAGTCCTCCCACTTGCACATTTGCACCATCTTCTCAATCCATATAAATAGGTGTCTAAGCACTGCTAATTCAGTAGGGCATTCTACAGTGTTGTAACTTTATGATTTCATTTCTATCATATGCAAAATAGATGGCCCTGTCCTATTTATCCCTATGACTACTCTGATAAGATTACACATCTAATTTCACTGTGTATGACATCATAAGTACAAACTGTTAGATCCATAGGAAATTCTAATTCCTCAAACTCTAAAATTTAATACAAATATCCAGAAATGAGCTCAGCCTGGATATTTGGACTACCTTTTGGAAATTTGGAAAAACTGGAGTTTCCTTTGGACATGATACAATATTGTACTTTTAAAAAAAGTAGGAAAAGAAAATGTAATCCCCTAACCTTGTAACAGTTTCCAGCATTCATTCATCAAGCATTAGCTGAATATCTACTATGTAGGATTTCATATATGGGTTTAAATACATTTCATAACCTTAAGGGCCTTACAACCATTTAGAACGAAATACATAGAAAAATAATTTACAGACACACACACACACACACACACACACACACACATTTAGACTCTAAATGGGAATTATGATTTATTTGTCTTGGATAACAATAAGAAAACAACTATCTAGCATTGAGTACTTAGTATATAGCAGGAATGTGGTAATATTCTCTGCATTATGCTTTATTTCCTTCTCAGAGCACCTATTTTATAAAGCTATTACCATTCTTTTAGACTGAGAAACTGTCTGAGAGGTTATGTAACTGGCTCAAAATCATAAACTATGTAGGTAAAGTCTTCCTAATTTACTAGACTCCTTATTTGATCTGGAGGAGTATATGGCTTTAAAAAAGCTGAAGGCCCATATGGATTCAATATAGTAACGAAGGTCTGGGACAGACTTAGGCAGGCCTGGAATATCAGTATGTAGCCCATCAGTTTGAAATTGGAAGGTTAAACACATGGAAAATGAAATTATCAAGAGCAGTGGTTGGTATGCAGTTCATCTGGCAAGTTAACAGCATTGATGTGACATAGACTAGAGCAAGGTAGATCAGATATAAAGCATACAAAGAAGAAAAATGTGAACTGAAAATGACTGATAAGAAAAATACATGTAGAGTGTACCATTAAATGACATTGTACAAATGGGATGAATAGAAAAACAAATCAAAAGGTATGTGAAAGCCTGCACATCCATTAAAAATGTGAAGCAGCAGAGCTGATTGGAGGCAAATATGATCAAGTTCTTTGCAGAAAGGTTGAATCTGAGCTTTCTGGCACAACCCAGAAATTCAAAGCAGAGAATGTATCTCTACCGCCCCACTACCACCTCTCAGACTTTCCTGTTGCAGATTTTCACACATGTAAATTAGATGTCACAGTCCAATCTTCTCCTGAGCTTCCTGAGCAAAGCATTTGTATTTTAGAAAGCAGTGTCTAAATGGAAAATGAATCATCTTCCTAAAAATCTACATTCAATCAGTTCAAACATGTAGCTGTTTCAAACAATACCACTAACGGAGACTTAAAAATAGATATTTCAGATTCACAGAAGCATTCTCTCTCTCTCTCTCTCTCTCTCTCTCTCTCTCTCTCTCTCTCTCTCTCTCTCTCTCTCTCTCTCTCCCCTCTCTCTCATCTGTCTTTCTCTATCCCTGTCTCTGCCTATCTCTGTGTGTCATTCTGTCTTTGTCTCTATCTCTTTCTTTCTTTTCAAACCTAATAGCAATGAATTATTATTTACAACTTTTTCTTTGTCATCACACAGTGGCAAATTTGTATTGTCACCTTTAAGGTCGCATCTTTCTATTTACAATGGTAGTTTTCATGCCATGGTAGCTGTTGACAATATCCTTTAATCTTACACAGCACCAAATAATAACAAAACTACAAAATAACATTTGCATGATACATGATATTTCAAAAAAATTTATGTATACATGATCACATTCAATTTTCATAGTAATCCTACTGATGCAGATATTATTAACCTTATTTTATCAGTGTAGATGCTGAGGCTTTGCAAGCTTTCTGGGATTTCCCAGGCTCCCAACAGCTAGAAAATGTCAGAGTTGGGATTTGAATCCAAGTCCTCTGATGTGTTGTTCTTTCTGTGTCACAAATCATCATCCTTGCATAACAGAATGCAATTAATTTTTATCAAAAGAATAACTTTTAACTACCACTATGATCTCTGGAAGCAACTGTAAAATCAATAGAGCTCTGGTTTATCTTCAATAAAGGGAACAACAGTGGTTAATTTGCATTATCCTTACTGCATCATTAAAGTCAAGGATTGATTCTGAGTCAATGTTGGGCATTGTTAATTACCAGCAATTTATTACCAAACTTTTTATACTTTAATGCTAATTTCAGTTGCTATTTACTTCTTCACACAATGGACATGGAGTGTGCACCTACTATGTCCTTATGCTGTGTTGGATGCTTGAAATAAGATGATGTGTATGCTTCAGTACAGAGAACGCTGAATCAAGAATCTATAGTGACTACCTCTAGTCTCCCTTAACCTCTAAGTGCCTGTGTCACCTTGGGCAAAATAGTAAAGTCACCTGATCTTTATTTACTTACATGACAGTTGTTTAACTAAAATTAGAAACGCACATGAAAGAACCCTTAAAACTCCTATCTGGAAATTCACCTGAGGCTAAGGAAGGAAATAACAAACATGAACTGGAAGACAACACAATGATGGGGCAAAAAAATCTAATTAATGAGTAAGTAAGTAGCAATGTTTTTTAAAGAATTTATGTACTGTTGTTAGTTGGGTACATCGGGTAGTGATAACAGCAATTGGTTACATACCCAAACACCTGCTACATGTACACACCTAAAGTACACAAGAAAAGTCTGATTTATTGCAGGTCCTCTAGAAACAAACAAGCAGCTCAATGTTTTAGCTTTTTTCTACCTTTTTGTGCAAAAGTAGCCGCTGTTAACGACTCTTAGCATAGTTCTAGCAGAGTTGCTTTAGTAAACTTCTAGACATTTAAAAGTAAAACACTAATCCTTCATCCTAAATAATCTTGAAGTTAAACACTTTTTTTCCACCCGCACTTATTTTACTTAAGCCCACCTCACATTTCATCTGCCCCACCACCTCTGTTTGAGCAACAACCTTTTATTTACTTGTTGCTATATAGTCAGTGGTAAGTTACTCAACCTCTGAGCCTTAGTTGCTTCCTATGTTAAACAGAAGAACTAAATAATCCTAAACAATAGAATTGCCATATGTGTGCAAAATATGAAACAACATAATACAAAGTGCATAGCTACATGTTTTCAAATAAGATACATGGAGTTATAAACATAGGAACAGAACTGAATTCCATATTTGTTTCAGGGGAAGGGATGCTTGTGCAAAACTAACGATATGGAAATGGGTTTTATGCAGTTCCAACAGGACTGATCTATCCATTGCTAGAGGGCCAGCAAGGTAGAAGGTTAAAAGAATAAAAGACTAGAGCAGCAGTGAGTGTGGTTGTACCAGTATCTGTGGAGTAGGATTTGGAGTCTTTTGGACATGTGCTGAAGAAGAGTATAGCTGGGTCATATGGTAGATTTATTGTTAGACTTTTGAGGATTCCCCACACTGATTTCTAGAGTTGCTGAGCCAGTTTGCAATCCCACTAACAGGGAATGAGGCTTTTCTTCACATCCACTCCAGAAACAGTTGCAAAGTGTTTTGTTGACCTTTGCCATTTCAGCTGAGGTAAATTGCCTTGATTTGCATTTCTCTAAGTGCTAAGAACAACGAACAATTTTGTTGTTTGTTTCTTTGTTTTTCTTTTATAATCATTCAGTTATTTGTTAGCTCAATTTTATTTGTTCTTTTGGAAATTCTTTGTACAGATACCAAGCCCACTATTGAATGGGTTTTCTTTTTGTTGTTTGCTTGCTTTTCAGGTCTTTATTTATTCTTGATATTAATCCTCTGTCAGATGTGTAGCTTGCAAAGATTCTCTTCCATTCTGTGGGCTTTCTCTTCACACTTAAGTGTTTTTTTTTTTTTTGTTTTGTTTTGTTTTTGTTTTTTTTTTTAGCTGTGCAGAAGCTTTTTAGTTTTATGAGGTACCACTTGTCAATCGTTGGCCTTACCTCTTGGGCAAATGGAGTCCAATTCAGAAAACCCTTTTCCACACCTACATTACGTAGGTACAGTCTAGGATTTCTTCTAGCAATTTCAATTTTTCGGGTTTCACAATTAGGTCATTGATTCATTTGGAGTTAGTTTTTGTGTAAGGTGATAGATATGTGTGGACATACACTTTTCCCAGCATGATCTGTTGATCTGTCGACTATGCTGTCTTTTTCCCAGTCTATACTTTTGGCATCTTTGTCAAATTTTAAATGGATGTAGTTATGGGCACTTTTTAAAACTTCAAACAATAAAACTTTGCTCTTTTTTTTCTCTTCATCACCCCTCTATTTCAGTGGTGTGTGTGTGTGTGTGTGTGTGTATAATATAATATTCCAGAGAAATATTCATTTATTTAACTAATATACAGAGAATATTCACTATTTGCCTACCTCAGCCCACAAATGACCTCAGTGTATTAACTAATCTGTTTGTCTCATATTCCAGTGTGGAATGACAATCTTTCCACAATTGGAATTCTGTTCCAGCATTACAAGACAGAGCCTCCATAATTCTGGCCTGTGGGTATATGGATAATGGTGCCATCTGACACTTATCATAATTTCATTCAAACTCATATTGCTTTTACATTGTATTTCTCTTTGCCATTCTGACTCCTGCCAGCAACATGCTCAAATTTTACTTAAATGGGAGCATTTTGACTTGGGGATAGAATATTTCTCAGTGCCATTTGCTTAATAGTATACATTACTGCAAAGGGAAGGCTCTGACCCCAGGCCAAGTTCCTGACATCCAGGGCAGAGGAAGTTTCAAGGGCAAGACAGCAACTCCTGCCAAAATGTAAAAACCCATGCTGAGCCATAGATTTGAGGGCAAAAGAGAGTTCCAGTAGAACCTGTCACTTCAAGGCATGACTGGGCCTTAAGCCCCTACTTACAATGAAGAAAGGAAACAAAACAAAATGTAACCTTCGTTTTCATAGAAATGAATTTAACAAATATCCTCCTCTTAACATGTCCTCTGAAATGCTAAGTGAGTTGTAAGTGCTAAAGACATGGTATGAAATATGCTTTTGATGAAGATTGTGATAAATGCAGGAAAACAAAAATGCGGGAACAGATAAATGGTTTAAATTTAGTATAATGTATGTTCTAAATAGGCTCTGGAAATGAAGATGTTTTTAAACTGAGATAGACAATAAGCCAATTCTAAGAGATTAAACTGAAAATAATAATGGCATGACCTGAGATAAAGAAGGAAGGGCTGTGTGATTTGAGAAAAGACTTAGTTTCCCTGATACAAATAAATTTATGGATATTATCAGTTCTTGGGTAAAGAGACAAAAAATGTCACCAGAAAAAAAATTGAATGTAATTAATGGGGACAATGGGGAAGGAATAAAAGAAATGAAGAGAGAATATAAAGCAGAATCTTCTTGGGCACAGGAGAAGTTTTGACTGGGTATAAAGTGGTCTTCTCTCCTTTTAGTGACTGCCTATATTCTAGTCAATAATCAGTTCCTCCCAGTTTTCACTCAGATCCTCATTGCATGATTTCTTGTGGGTTTTACTAACATATCATCATGATTATGTTATCTTTTACCACCAAAATCCCCAAACTTGTACTATCCAGTGACAACATATTTCTTCTGTCTACATTTCTTTTCTCCTGCTATGATAGCTCATCATGACCAATATAACTTATGAAACCAAGCTGTTTATTTGACGCTTACAGTTACAAAGGATTAGGGTCTGTCTTAGTTAGGGTTTCCATTGCTGTAAAGAGACACCACGAGAAAGACAACTCTTATAAAGGACAATTGGGGCTGGCTTATTGGTTCTCAGGTTCAACCCATTATCATCATGTCAGGAAACATGGCAGCATCCAGACAGACATGGGACTGGAGGAGTTCTACATCTTGTTCCAAAGGCAAACAGAAGACTAGCTCCCATGTGGCTAGGAGAAGGGTCTCAAAGCCCACCCTTACAGGGACACACTTCCTGCAACAAGGCCACACCTACTAATTAGTGCTGCATCCTGGAACAAGCATATTCAAACCACCAAAAGGTTCATGGCCATCATGTCATGGAGCATGACAGAAGGTAGGCAGGCGTGTGCTAGAACAGTAGCTGAGAGTTTACATGTTGAGACAACAACCACAGGGAGAGAGAGGTGGAGCTATTTAGAAATGGAACAGGCTTTTGAAGCCAACCCTCAGTGACCTATCTTCTTCAATAAGGTTATACCTCCTAATCATTCTCAAATCGTTCCATCAACTGAGGTCAAATATTCAAACATATAACCCTATGGGAGTCATTATCAATCAAGTCACCATACAGTCACAGAAAAATTTCTAGGTGTCTGGAATCAACATTTTCTTATGGATTCTGGATCATAATGCTTCCTTAGACTAGGTAGGTAGGCTTAGAATTCTTTGATTAAAAACATAAACTTCTTTTTGTATACTTGTGTACGGAGATAGAAAATAATCATTTTCAAAATAATATCATTTTTAATAAAAAATTGAAAACTACTATGTTAAACACAGAATGAATCACTCCTTAAAACAATCTTTTATAGATGAGACACTTGACTATGGGCCAACTTTTTGGTGAGCTATCACTTGAAAAATGCCAGTTTCTTTTTCTCATAAAGGTATTTCAGGAACTATTCCACCTTATGCTACAAGCATTAATATAAGGCTCATATTAGCTCTAGACACAGGAGTGCAAATATAAGTCTAAGTCCTAGCGAAATTCAGACAAATTGTTGACACCTTTTTAAAGACGGATTGGTCAAAGACCTTCTCGTGAATTCCATGTCAGAATTCTACACATCATAACATCATAGTCTTTATTATTATTATTATTATTATTATTATTATTATTATTATTAAGTTCTATACTCCAACTTGTAAACTTTTATTTATTTATTTACTTTGGGTTTTTTGAGACAGAGTTTCTCTTTTTAGCCCTGGCTGTCCTGGAACTCACTCTGTAGACCAGGCTGGCCTCGAACTCAGAAATCCACCTGCCTCTGCCTCCCAAGTGCTGGGATTAAAGGCTTGCACTACCACCACCCAGCTATAAACTTTTATTATATATGACTTTAAACATGTTTATGTGCTTAATAGAGATTTTTTTATATTTGATTTATTGTTTGCATCTTCATTTCCCATTTTCTCTGTGATTATTTATATTTTTCATGATTTTCAAAGTTCTTTAAGTTTCAGGCCTTTAAAAATATATATGTATAGATTCCCTGGGAACCTATAGGCCACTCCAGCCAGGGAAGCAGATTGATGCCTTGTTTAGCCATCATCATCAAAGAAGTTTCTTCCTACAGCAGATGGGAAAATATACAGAGACCCACAGTCAGACATTACACAGAGAGTGAGACCTTAGAACACTCAGTCTTAAAAGGATAGAGCCATTAAATCCTGTAGAGTAATTCTAATCCAGCAACATGGCTGTTTTAGCAAAGGACCACATCCAATGATCTAGGTCTATGTGATCTGGCTGCAAGGCTGACATACCATACACTTTTAATCCCACTGGCTAGAATACAGACCCACCTTTAGTAAACATCTTTAATCCCTAACAATGATATCTAACTGAGGTCCAGATAAAGTGACAAATCACCGAAAGTTTTGACAGAGTGAGTCAGAGATAGGATAAACCCAGCTCTCATGAGAATAGACAGGAAAGGGAAGCTATTTAATGATAGAGAATTGGAGAGTCAGTGATTTAGGAATTCAGTGCAGTGAGTACAGTACAGTAGAGTTGAGTTTGATTTTGAGTTCGTGAAGTTCAATGCAGATCAGCAGATTCAGTTGAAGTCAGAGAATAAAAAGAAACCAGAAGATTACAACAAATTGCCAGAATTAGTTTGAGTGCAAGAAAAGCAATTCAGTGAGAAGGCAAGAGAAGCTAGACTGAATTGGAGAGAGGTTTGAGCCAGAGCACCAGTGTTGAACCAGTCAACCGGAGTTCAGAAAGAGCTAGAAAGTGTGAGCTTATTCAGCAATAAGCCTCTGAGGGAACAATTACATCTAGAAACAAAAGTTACTATTACAAAAATCCCTCTGCTTAGAGCTCAAGGAATCCTGCTGATGAGGAAAATGAATTAAGAACCAGAGAGGATGAAGGACACCAAGGAAAAATGAACACTCTAAAACAACAAGATTGGCACACACATGAACTCACAGAGATTGAAGTAGAATGCATAGAATCTGAAGGGCTTCCAGGTTAGTGTTTTTATAAGGTTCCTGAATATATGAATGAGTGACTCTCTATATCTATACCTGTTTACTGTGTCTTTTTTTTGGGGGGGTCATTTCTTTCTGTTTGTTTTGTCCTATTCTGATGTGTTAGTTTTAGTTTTATCTTATTTTTATTTTGTTTTATTATTATCTCTTAGAAGCCTAATTTTTCACATCCAGATGAAAGATCCAGATGGAAGTGGCGATGGGGAGGAACAGAGAGAGAGAGAGAGAGAGAGAGAGAGAGAGAGAGAGAGAGTCAGAGAAAGAAAATCATAATCAGAATATATTATGTGAAAAAATTTTCAGTGAAAGTGAAAAAGAAAAAAAGAAAAAGAAAGTGGAAATATGTAGAAACAGATAGATAGATATGCTACTTAATTTGCATCACTGTCCAGAAGCATACTCAATCTAAGTTATGATTGAAAATAGCCTTCAAATGCTATTTTTAAAATTGATTGTCAATCTTAAAAATCATTATTACCACTTAAGCTTTAAGTACTGGAAAAATCCTTCCATCATCCTAGGACTCAATTGTGATGAGCACCCCATTGACAGAAGTATAAAAATCACTTCTTCAAGAAAGATTGGAACAGGACTAGATATAACACTAAAAATCTTTAGTTTGCAATTTTTAGGGAGAAATGCATCAAAATGAGTAACACAGATGAAGAAATTCCTTTTTCTCCATTCCCAGGGTCTTTAAAAATGGGATATTAACTTTATAAATTTTATTTCAGCAGTTGTTAAAACTGTATACAGAAACTCCTAGTTCAAGAGAAAAAAATCCCCATAGATTGAGTCTATTTGATGTAAATCACTTAAAATATAACATATTTTTCCATTGCAATTTTCTCATGCAGTCATGTGATTTATCCATGCTTTTATTTATAGCCTATAACTTTGTCCCATAGTGGTACTTGAATAAAGACATATTTTATTAAGAGATACTAAATATAAATTGGAAATTGGGACCAGAACAAATACAAAGTAAATATTTATTTATTTACTCATTGAATTTCTCAGTTCCCTACTAGACAATAGCCAACAAAAGGCAGAGTTAATATCTTATTCATTTGCCATGATATACATAATACCCAGCATATACTGTATAGTCAATGAAATGTGTTCATTTAATAACTTTAAGCTAGCATTCAATATAGATCCCTAAAAAAATCAATCGGGTATAATTGAGCCTCAAATGTGAACATGAAAACCCTGGCAGTCAAAGCAAAATGAAGGTGGGTATATTCTTTATAAAAAAAAATCTAGAATTCATTTCTATGTAAATTATTCACATTATGAGCGACATGTTTCCACATGCTATTCTTAATTGTACTGCAAACAAAATACAGCAAATGCTGTTTCTTATCCTGACATCTTTAGAGAAGCAGAAATCACTGTACTAAAATACATTTTGAGGTAGGTATGGCTCAAAGACTTTAAAAGACTGGGAAAATATTGATATCTTGATATATGCACTTCCTAGGTATCTGATATCATTCAAAAATAGCTTTCATCTTCTTTAATGCTCTATAGTACTTGCAATATGCTTACTGCCAAGTGATTGTTCATTTTATATATAAAATTGCATTTATTGTGTACCATTCTTGCTTCTTTGGTATTTGTGTGTCTTTATTCTATTGTTCACTATTGTCTGGGAATTCTTTAATCAATCTCTTTGTCAAAAATTTAACCTAGCTTTGAAGAATAAACAGAAATGCTACTTACTTTTTCAAATACTCCTTTATCTTCTCAGCAAACCACGATTCTTTGCAATTCTTCTCTTTTCCTGTTTAATTTATTTTGCTTTGTAGTCAAATCATGCAGAATTTTTAACTGTAGGGCATGAATTCCCATTTTTCTCATCTATAACTTATCCAAAGGGCCTGTCTCATAGATTTTGCTTTTGTTTTTGTTTTTGTTGTTGTTATTTTACTAGTTAAGCATTTACTAAATACTCAGTTTAATAATAATGTATTAGTCATTGTGAATTTGGGTTACCCTCACTCAATGAATCTCATTTGCTTGGTTTTCTTGCAATTAGAATGAATCTGTAAGTCAAGAATATTTTTAAAGATACCTTTAAAGTAATAATAAGATGACAATAAACAAGGAAGAATAAAATTAAGGGGTCTACCAAGTTCCTGAATATAATTACTGGATTAACCAATTACTCTTACCGACTTTCATGCTCATCAATTATAATACCAATTCATGACCAATTCCGTCATTGTTTCTGTTGAACATAATGAGCTATTACAAGACTTTTTTTAAAAAAGAAATAATGCCTCTGAAGTTTCTGGAAGTATTATTATTATTATCATTTTAGTTGCAGGAATTTTTATTGTATGTCATCAGAAACTGTGGTAACACCTTGACAATGAACACAATAATAATCAGATGCCTCTGGACAGCATATGTTCACTTTTGATGTTGTTACATAGCCAGTGTTAGACATCAAGATCTGACCACTGCATCTGACCCTCATCTTCCCAGCACTGCCTGTAATTTTCTTCCATTAAGGTTTATTTTGAAACAAGATATATACTAATAACAGTTGACTCTTGTTTTCTCTTTTGGCAATTTTACGATATATAGAACATCTGAGAGCATACACAAGGCCAGTCAGATGCTGCTGCTCTCTATGGAAGCCGTGCTGAAATGAAAGAGAAATAATGATTGCAAGGAGTAAGAAATCCCTACTGCTTTAAAAATACTAAGAGCCTTATTGAGATATATCTTACATACCATGGAATCTATTCTTTAAAATCATACATCTCAGTGGGTTTTACTATATCCAGAATTGTGGAATTATCACTTCAGTCAAAACTAGGAATGTTCCCAACTGTATTTGATGAATGTTTTTAATCAAAAGTGGGACTAAGAAGGAGAGTATTTGATGTGAGCCAAGCCCCACTGTAGAAGGTATAATTTAAAGTGTGAAAGATCATGAATAGTAACATAGATGAAAACAGCAACTTTGGCACTAGTCTTAAATTATGTACCTTTTATTTTGTATTAAAGCAATATAACATATTTTTATGCCTGAAAATGTAATTGTATAATAGTGATGTATTCAGCTATATCAACTTGACTAATTTAGAACAGAAAAGGTAAGTTTAATGTGGGTTCTAAATATAGAATCTCTGAACTAGATTTGTGCTGAGTTCCACCCACATAGTTTTACATCAATCAGGAAAACAAAGATGTATTAACGAGACCATTTTTACTTTCTTTCTGGCCATAATTCAAAATGACCACGTATTTTTGCTGCTAAAGACCTTAATTTACTTCTGTATTAAGGATTTTAGTTTTGACATCTAGCTTAAAGTCCAGAGTTCCTATGGTTGCTAGGGAACCAACAAATACAATTCTTCAAGCTCTAATATTATAAAGGTATAATTATGTACTTGTTTATAGAAAAACAGGCATCCAAAGAATATTTCCCTAAGATGCAATTAACTAACATATCTTCTCTATGTGGGAAATAAGTAACATTCAATAGGAAAATGATAGTCAGCATGATAGTAAGGGACCCATCTGAACTTTCTATTGTTCTCTCTCACTAGCATCTTTAAATTTACAACTTTGGATGAAACAACCTGATTTGGCCCCTGATGTAAAATATAGTCTTTTGTTTCTTCCTTCAGTAATATTTCATCTAGCTCCCCTCAAAAATTAGAAACAAGAAGCTCATTACATTGGGTTATGAAATTTAGTCTTGATAGATTCTAAAATTTGTTATTAATATTTCATTATTGTGATTGCTGATGGTCTTAGGTTCAGGGGGAGGCTTTTCTGAGGTAATCAATCTCCTGTCTTTATGAGAAACATTATTCATAAACTTATGTAAAAGGTCTGCTCTTTCATTATAGTATAACCAGCTAACAATCTATCTGTGTGTGCCCATCTGACCTTGCAATTACTGGCTTATCTCTATGATGCATTGCAATAGAATTATTAATTCCACTTCCTTAAGACTTTTATTCTTTTGCTTTGTAGGTCAGCCAGAGAGAATGATAGCAACCCCATTAATAACAATTATCAGCAACTCAGGAGGCATATGGAAAACAGTTTTTTCCAGAACATGAGTGTCTGCTTCTGAAGAGACAGAAATGGAGATGCTTCCAATTCCAGAGAAACCCTATTTTCTGATTCAGAAACATCAACTCATAGATAGTAGTTACTGGTTATGGAAATGACAGCAGGAGAATTCAATGTCATCAAAACTCTCAGCTATAAATACACTGCTTCGTTCTCTTGGAGCTTTCTGGCAAAATCTCCAACTATTAAGTCACCTACCTTTGTTCATTTTCATAATGGTGTTGTTTTCTGAAAGATTTACTACTGTTTGCATGGTAATAAGAGAAGAGAGACCAGTCTCTAGAATGTTCCAAAGTATCAGTCTTATAAACAGAAATGCCCCTATCTGAATAGTGTTAAGGTAATATTCATATTATTTGCAGTATATTCATCTCAATATAAAACACTTGAAAAATGCCCCCTTCAGAGAAATGTTTTGCTTTGTAGCCACATATATAACCATACTATATCATTACAGAACCAAAAATTACTCATAGAGAATCATTTTGCTCAGCAAAGCAGTTGGAGGTAGGTTGCTGAAAATTACTCTGAATTAATTATGCTCATCCATTCTTATATTTCCTTGGGCAGCAAGGTTAGTGATACTAGGAAAATCTCCAAGATAATGATAGTATAATCATGGCACAGATTCTGTAATCTCTTTTTTTTTCTCCACTTATATTTGTTTCTACCCTAGAACCAGCTTAGTTTGTCTGATGACAGAATTACTGCATGTGTGTATATGTGTGTCTATGCACACTTAGTGGATTTTTCTACTCTAGCAATCATCACTACTATTATAATAGTCAAAGCTTTCAGATCATTTGACTTTTCCCATGACTCAGTAATTTTAATCTTCTCATTTCCAGTTCTAGGTATTTTTTGTTAGTATGATATTTATTAAATACTAGTGAAAATTCAACGTAGAACAGAAAAAGTAGTGCAGTGTGCAACTTATTAATTAAATATGTAGCAATCATGTCACATACAAAATACTAAAAGCCACAAACATTAAAAATAAATCTCATAAAAGTTAAAATTTTATACAGAGTTGCTTATAAACTCATTGAGATTCTGATTAACACCCTCCACAGGTATTGTTTTTAGAAGTTAAAAACACCATTTTAAATCTTAATGAGGAGTAACAACCTTATCACAAGACTTTTGAAAAAAATGACAAAATATTTTTTCTACTCAGCTGTATTATCAGAACAAAAGACAATCAGTGGTGCAAGCAAAAAGAAAACACAAAGATGGACTTGTTTGTAATTCAGCTTACATATGAAGAGAACTCAACCTCAGAGACAAATCATAACCTAAAGCCGGATGAGATGACGTTTTTTTGAAGGCATCAGCGCTAGTACTAAGGGGAGGTGAAAACGGAGTGTAGAGCATGAACTTTAAAGTCTTCTATCCTCTCTTCTTTCCCCTCATCTTCCATCCTTTTTCTTCTTGGTACATGTGCTGACTAGTCTTACAGCAAACTGACACAGACCAGAATCATTTTGGATGGAAGTGAGAACTGAGGAAATATCCCCACTAGTTTACTCTGTGTGCAAGTCTGTGGCAGTTTCTTGAGTGATAACTAATATAAGAGGGGCCAGCTCACTGTGGGAGGTGGCACCCCTGAGAGAGAGGCTCAGCAAGCCATAAGGAGGAATCCAGTAAACAGCATTGTTCTTAAATTCTGCACAAAAAGAGGCTTTCTTATCTAATCCTACTCTAGGGTTTAAACTGCTACCTGCAGTCTAAGGAGTCCATAATTTAGTACTTAAATTATGCCCCCCTGGCCATTGGATCTTAATTAAGTCATTTAAACAACCTGAATTTATTGTCATTTTTATTTTTAAAAGATCTTTTTTTTCTCATATAATATATCCTTATTATGGTTTTCCCTCCCTCTATTCTTCCCAGCATCTGGTTACCACCCCCTCCCATCCACATCTAATACCTTTCTATCATTGGAAAATAGGATTCTATGAGATAATAGTAAAATGAGAGAAAACAAAAAGTAACACATTGGAATTGGACAAAACAAATGGATGAAAAGGAACCCAAGCAAAGGCACAAGAAACATACGTTTGCACACTCAGGAATCCCATAGAAACACTAAAGTCTTCCTTTATATCTGGGGATCTGTGGCGTAAATAGACAGAAAAAAATACATTAAAAATTAAAATAAGTAATTTTTTTTAAAAAAAGAAGGGACCCATCATGACACTATGAGACAAAGAACCTCCAAGAATGCCATGGAGGTCATTTGTTGTTGTTAGTCATCTACTTCTGGGAATTCAGTCTACCCTTAAGAGTAATTTATTTCCCCAGTAAAACTCACTTGGAGGAAACAAAATTTTCAAGTGGTAGATTGCTTCTAGGTTAGGGATGGGGGCATTGTTTACTTCCCCTTTCACCTCTAAGACTCCAACTAGTACAGACCTATGCAGTCTCTGTGCATGATGTCTCAGTCCCTTTGAGTTCATATGTACATCAATCTTGTTGATTTAGAAAGCCTTGTTTTCTTGATGTCCCCTCTGGCTTGTATACTCTTTCTGCCTCCCCTTCCAAGGGGTTCTCTAAGCCCTGATTTGATGGAAGTATCCCATTTGAGCTGAGTGTTTCAAGGTTTCTCACTCTGCATATCTGGATATACATCTCTGTATTTGTCCTCATCTCCTGAAGGAGGAATTTCATGGATAACAGCTGAGCAGGGTACTGATCATATTTGTCTTTCTGGGTATGAGATATTTCATTCAGGATGACTTTTTTCTAGTTCTACACATTTAACTACAAATTTCATTTGTAGTGGCTGAATAATATTCCATTGTATAAATATACCACATTTTCTTGACCCATTCTTCTGTGGAGGAGCATCAAGGATATTTCTAATTTCTGGTTATTATAAATAAAGCTGCAAATGAACATTGTTTAGCAAGTGTCTGTGTGGTAGGATGAAGCTTCCTTTGAGTATATATCTAAAAGTAGTATGGCTGGATCTTAAAGTAGATCTACTCCCATCTTCATGAGGATGGTTCCTGAGGAACCACCACAGTGATTTCCAAAATACAAGTTTATACTCCCTTTGGCAATGGATGAGTATTCCCCTAAGAGCAAGTTTTAATGAGACTTCTAATATCACCATTTTAGGAACTGAGGATAGCAAAAACCCAAAATGGACAAAAATTAAAAATATGCAGATCTGATATTTTGATTAAAATGCAACAATTTACAAAATCAGTTAAATGCATGTATGGTATTTCTGATGCTGGTCCAGGCTATGATGGAGAATAACACAGAAGTCAGGTGACAATTGCCAGAACACAGTTAGAATCAATGCACAGATATTAATAGCTGGCTAAGAATTGTGCCATTTTTTTCTGGTGCATTTCTTATATGAAAAAATTCCATCACAGAAACAAAAGATATACTTTTAACCATAACCATTTTTCTATATTATCTATGTAACAGAAAAAGATGGGTCATGAAAAAGTATAACAATTATTCTTGTAAATATAATAGTTTATTTACATGATAACAGAGAATAGGTGGTTGACTTTCCAATTCCTAGACTAGCAAGTCAGTTTAGTTGTTTTTAATGGGCTCGTAGGATAGCTCAGGAAATAATGCCATCTGTTGCCAAGTCTGATGACCTGAGTTTAATTCTTGGAACTCATAGAGCAGAAGATAACTGACTCTCACAAATTGTTTTGTGACATCCACCGACACATTGTATCATGCTTAAACACACAAACACACACACAAGCACATGTACATATACATGGACATAAAATGTAATGTAAAATTTATAACAGGAAAACAATCTAATTAGTGCCTCATCTTAAAAAGGAAGAAAGGAAAGACTGAAAGTGCAATAAAAACACCTGAATGTCTGTAACCTAGTATTTAGGGATGAGGAAAAGCAATGCAGGACGTTGTCCTGTCAAGAATGAATGGTGGCCCATGCTTTTAAGATTGATAGACTAGTTGGAAGGCAAGAAAACACATTGTTGTGATGTACTTGTATCCAATCAAAATTGTATAATGATTGGGTTGCCAATTGAGCTGAGAGTATAAGAAAACAGCAACAAATCTCTTCAGCACAGTAGAAAACTAATAAGGATCAATTGACCAAGGGCAAAAACACTCTCTGCTTATACCCAATATATCCCAGGGGAACTTTGGATGGAAAAAGGAGTGGGAGTTTATATTAGTTTCCTAGGGTTGCCATAACAAAGTAACACAACCTGGATTTAAACAATAGAAATTTATCCTTTCAGAGTTCTGAAGTCAATAAGCCTGAAATCAATGTACTGGCATGGTTGATTCCTCTGAAGGCTCTGAGACAAACTTCTCTAATGCCTCTTTTCTAGAAACTGGTTGTTGCTTTCAGTTTGAGATTTCCTACTTTATGGATATATCAAGTTAACTTAGGTCACACCCTATACAGACCAATTCTCACTTTTTTCTCTATTTGAAAGCTCTATGTCTTTCCCCTTATACATATATTAATCATGGGAGCTTCCAGTTAATGGCAATGGAAGATCTTTAAATTAGCTATATATGCAAAATCCTATTTTATAAATGAAGTCTTTACAGGGAACAGGGAGAGAAAATTTAGTTCATACAACCACATTTTCTCCTTATGGAAAAGTGAGGCATCCCTAGTGGAGGAAGAATTCATTACTTTGAAACATGACTCCTCTAAAACCTTATTTTATAAAGGTGGGTCTGCACTACTGTTCCCTTCCCCAAGACCTCATGCATCCAGTTCCCTCACCCCATCCACCTCTGATACTGATTTTACATTCCCTTCTGACTGAGATTCTAGCATCCTCGCTTGAGCCTTCCTTCTTAGCTTCTTTGCGTATGTAGATTGTAGTATGTTTATCTTGAACTTTATAGCTAACTTTCACTTGTAAGTGAGTACATACCACGCACATCTTTGTGAGTCTGGGTTACCTCACTCAGAATAATACTCTCTAGTTCCATCTATTTGTCTTCAAATTTCACAATGTCCTTGCTTTTTTAAAAGCCGAGTAGAATTCCAAATGTGCAAAAATGAAGCACATTTTCTGTATCCATTCTTCAGTTGAAGGACATCTTGGTTGTTTCCAGTTTCTGGTTATTATAAAGCTGATAAGAACATAGTTGGGCAAGTGTCTTTGTAGTATGGTGGACTATATTTTGGCTATATGCCCAGGAGTGGTAAAGCTGGGTCTTAGATAGAACTATTCCTAATTTTTGGAGAAATTGCCAAATTTATTTCCAAAGTTGCTGTAAAAGTTTGTACTCCTACCAGCAATGGAGGAGTGTTCCCCTTGTCCACATCTTCACCAGCATGCACTGTCACTTCAGTGACATTTTATCTTAGCCATTTTGACCAGTATATGATGGAATCTCAGTCATTTTAATTTGCATTTCTCTGATGACTAAAGACATCAGACTTTTCTTTAAGTATGTCTTGGTCACTTGAGATTATTCCTTTTGGGGAGATTCTCTGTGATTAGATCTCTACCCCATTTTTAAATTGGGTTATTCAGTTTGTTGCAGTTTAATTATTGAGTTCTTTATATATTTTGGATATTAACCCTCTGTTAGATAGAGGGTTCATGAAGATCTTTTCCCATTCTTTAGGCTGCCCTTTTGTCCTTTTCTCAGTGTCCTTTGCCTTAGATAGCTTTTCAGTTTCATAAGGTCCCATTTATTAATTGCCTTAGTGCCTGGGCTATTGGTGTTCTGTTCATAAATTTGTCTCCTGTACAGATGTATTCACGGCTACTGCCTATTTTCTTTTCTATGAAATTTATCATATCCAGTTTTATGTTGAGGTCTTTGATCCCCTTGGAATTGAGTTTTCTGCAGGGTGACAAACATCAATCTATTGCGTTCTTCTACATGCAGACATCCTGTTAGACCAGCACCATTTGTTGAAGAAACTTTTATTTTTCATCGTATGGTTTTCTCTTCTTTGTCCAAAATCAAGTGTCCATAGGTGTGTGGATTTATTTTGGGTCTTTTACTCTATTCCATCGATCAGGGAGAATGGAAAGGAAGAGAAAAAGGGATAGGAGAAAGAATGGAAATCAATGGGGTGCGTGTATGGGACAAGCTAGAGACTTGGGACAGGGGAGGCTCCCAGGAGTCTATGGGGGTGACTCCAGCTGAGAATACTAGCAGTGGTGGATACAGAGGCTGATGTGGTCCCCTTCTGTAGCCAGGCAGGACTCCCAGTGGAGGTAAGGAGACACCAACCCACCCACTAAAACTCTAACTCCAAATTTGTCCTGCCTAGAAGATGTGGGATAAAGATGAGGCAGAGATTGAAGAAATTGCCTACCAATGACTAGCCCAACTTGAGACCCACCCATGAGAGAGACCCAACCCCTGATACTATTAATGATACTCTGCTATACTTACAGACAGGAGCCAAGCATAACTGTCTCCTGAGAAGCTTCACCCAGCAGCTGATAGGAACACATGCAAAGATCCACAGCAAGACATTAGGCTGAGCTCAGGGAATCTTGTGGATGAATGATAGAAAGGACTGAGGGAGCCAAGGGGGTCAAGGCCACCACAAGAATAGCTACAGAGTCAACTAACCTGGTTCTATGTGGCCCCACAAAGACTAAACTAACAACCAAAGAACATGCATGAGCTGAACCTAAGGCCCCTACACATAAGTAGCAGTTTGCAGCTTGGTCCTGATGTGGACCCACCTAACAATCTGAGTGGGAGCTGTCTCTGACCCAGTTGACTGTCTTTTGATCCCTTTCCCCTAGCTGGGATGCCTTGTCTGGCTTCAGTGGTAGAGTCTATGCCTAGTCCTACTGCAACTTGATGTGAGAAGGAAGGTACTCTTGGGGTCCTCCCCTTCTCTTTGGGAGTGTAGACTGAGGGGAGGAGGTGTGAGGAAAGGACTAGGAAGAGAGGAAAGTAGGTGGTATGATCAGGATGTAAAGGGAATAAGTACATTTTTAATTAGTGAAAAATGATTTAATTATGGAAAACTAAGAATTAAGGATAGAAGTCTATATTTAAACTGCACCAACATACTAAAACTAAGAGAAACATGTCTCAGTATTCTTAAATGGCTGATTTGTTTACTTCTCTCTCTCTCTCTCTGACTTGGCAAATAAACATGATTAAAAATGTGGAAAAAGGTAGGTCTGCTAATTCCAAAGTGACACCTATCAAGAACTCTTGCAAGCCTAGTCCATCTGTATCCTTGCCTTCATACTCATTCTATGAAGTATATACCTTTTATATATTGAAACTTCTGTTTTGTTTTATACTATCTAAAACAAAAATGCTAGGATGTCCGTGCATTATGGTGTTCTGAGAAAAAAAAAAAAAGATGGTGGCAACAGTAGCACCTTTAAAAACTAAAAGTGATTATATAGTAAGTCTGATAATTGGTGCACTCAACGCTAAGCATTGAGTTTGGTATATAGTAGATACTCAAAAGAAACCAACTCTGAGTGAAAGGCAGATTGCTGTGCTAAACCCACATGCATGGTTCAGCTGAAAGAAAAGTGTATTCCTAAGGCCCGAGCTATATGTCTGATTTCCAGGTTGGGTGGTAATGCATAGAAAAGTTGTTCTTCACTAATAAGCAAATATTCTTCAATATTCTAAGCATCATCAGGGAGATCATTAACTATAATAAACTTTAGTGGTAGAGCTTAAAAAAAACGGAAAAAAAGAAGAAAGAAAAAGAAATATCCTACAACCCAGAATATAGCAAGAAGCTAGATGTAGTCATGCATGGCTACTGAAAATATGTTTCCTTCATAACACTTTTCGTGTTGACAAGACACACCCATTGCCCCTACTTACCAATGATATATGTGATAGATGAATCAAGCATTACATGTACATCTCACGTTAGGGCAAACATATTGAAGGAAAATAGCCAACAGTGCTCATATTTCCTATTATAATAAAGCCTCAAGCGATATATTGTTTTCTCAAATAGGATGGTTGTGATAGAACACAAGACAAAATAGCCCATTAGCTCCTTCCTATAATATTATGTGGCATAAACTAACCATACCCCCTCCTACACTGCAAACCTTAAATTTAGGAGAGACCCTACAGTCACTTATGAAATACCTGTCACTTCTACTTCAAAGTAAATAGCAATAATAATGAAGGCCTTGGCTCCCTCTCACAACTTTATGGTTTCTGTGTGGACATCTATTAAACTTACTGTGTAAGAAAAATGTATAAAAATTAAATGAGCCTAAGTTGACCTGGTGGACAAATGTAGTAGAATGATAATGAAAAACTGACCTTCAGTATTTTCTCACTGTAAAAATCTAGGGCTTTTCTTTGCTTATAAATTAGAATTAGCCTAACTGATAAGTCACTGGCCCATAATTTCATGGCATCCGAATGTAATAAAATATTTCCATGGCATACACATGTGCACACACAAACACACACACACACACAGAGAGAGAGAGAGAGAGAGAGAGAGAGAGAGAGAGAGAGAGAGAGAGAGAGAGAGAGTTAATGTGGAATATTTGAGTATGTATTCGAGCCCTTTAGATCCTCCACAGAAAAGGCTATAATGAAACACAAATTATCCTGCCTTTGAGCTATAAACTGGAGGGCTGACACCTTAACTTGCCTGTTTCTAGGTGTGTGCTTCTTTCTAGCAATTAACCATGAGAGTTTTATTATGGTCCATAGAACAGCTAATCAATAGGGTGGGATGCTAGTTACAGTCCACAGCCGGTTCTGTGTGCCTGCATAATACCCACGATTTTGCTCCCAGCTGTTCAGTCTAATTCATTTATGGTTGTTTATGGCTCACAGTCAGAGAAATCTTCTATTTACAGCTCATTCATCATTCTTAACATTTTCACAAATCCAGGGCAAAATGCTCTGAGGTGGGAAATAAACCCAAACTTCTCCAGCCGTCTTTGCTATCTCAGCACATCAAACTTTCTTTTTCCTTTGCAAGGCTCACAAACCATATTCTGTTTCACTACAAATTTATATTAAAGTGTACCCCCCAACACATTTTATTATGTTAGTGGAAGTTAAAAAGTGAAACCTGCAATTTTGATTTTTTTCTTCTGTTTTTGAGAGATTTATACTGTTCTAAAAAGGTGGTCTGAGTTCTTCGGAAATGTCATAGGACAGGTTTGGGTGAAAACTCAAAGATAAGTTGCAAATACCATCATCACCTGAAAAAAAAACACAAACTATAAAGTTATAAAGAATATAAGCTATATACAGACAAGAATATTACCAATGTATCAACATAAATACCTCAAATCTAACCCTGAATAAGGCATATTTATTGCTATAAAAATAATACCTAACAGAACAGCTTTAGAGAAGCAGGATTATTTTCCTTAGGGTTTCATAAGGCTCAGCCCATGGTTGGTTTATTACATGCTCTTTAGTATACCATGATGGCAGAAGCATATGGATGAAGAGGTTTTACCATCATGTGACAAGCATGTAAACAAAGAAATAAAGTTTAACCTGGAAGAATATAAGCTTGGAATGTGTGCTTCCATATTATACCCACCTTTTAAGTTGCCACCATCTCACAAGGCAGAGACCAATACACGATCCTTTGGGATTCACTTTGTATTCAAATCAAATATTATGCCATCCATTCACCAAGCCTCATGGGTACCCCACAATGTCAAACAATTTGTTTCATCTCCAGGAAATTTCAAAGTCTTTCCAACTGGAGCTTTATTTAAAAACCTGCAGTACAGTCTCTGCTGAACCTCAAAGCAAACTAGTAGTTGTAAGCCCCCCAAAACTTAACACTTTGCATGCCTCTAATATATAATCACACAGAGTAAACATTCATATTTTAAATGGAAGGAATGATGGTATCAAAAGGTGGCATGGGACTAAAGAAAGACTGCAAAACATGACAGCATGGACTAAACCCTGTATATGTGTGAAGAACACAGAGTCATTACATGAGTTCCAAAGGGTACAAATAACCATGCATCTGTGGTCTTTCTTTCTGCAGCCTACACAACCTCTCTACTAGACTGTTCTTTCCTTCCTCTCTATCATGATATGAGATATCTGACATCCTCTTCCTACCATGATGGACTGAACCTTCTGAAACCATCAGCAAACTAAAATGTACATATTATGTTCTTCATATCAGATATTTTGCCACAGAGAGAAAACTAGCACAAACCCTTTCCATATCTTGCAGCTAAAGCATATTACATTCTCATCTTTCTATACATTGATGTTAACAAGTTATGAAACTTTTTTATCTATGTCTTTGAAAAATGATTTTCTCAAAATTTGATGGGAATTTTAATAAAATTTCTAAGGCAAATTCATCTCACCAGGTTAATAAAAACCCACAATTATGTGTCATATAAGAGCTAATGTCCTAAAACTCACCATGAATACACGAATAATCAGATCCAAATTTAACTTTTTGTAATATAAGGACAGTAGCCCATGAGGAGACATACAAAGGTCTTACTTAAAAGTGCTTTGTCAAAACACAGTCAAAAGAATGATGCATGGACAGGCTAGAACAAGGAAGTAGTCTTCAGACGTGAAAATGACCTTGGGCTAGGACAGGGAAGTAGGCTCAGATACTTTGGTCATCCTGATAAGCCCTTAGAAACAGTGATCACTGGAGTGTTCATGTAATTGGGTTTACTGCCTTGCTTTTTCTTCGGCTATTTCTGTTTATTGCCTTGCTTATTCCTTGACTATCTGCATCTATTGTATTGCTAGACCCTTAACCTAGAAATGACCTTAATATATGCATGTAGTCAAAATAGTATAAAAGCATAAAGGAGGAAGGGGGATGGGAAACGGGGTTCTAGGGAGGGGAAATGGGGAAAGGGGATGATGTCTGTATTGTAAATAAATATCCAATAAAATATCCAATAAAAAAAGAAGCATGGTGAACAATGTCTTGTGAGAAGGCCTCCAGGGAAAAAAGGCATAGGGACTTTTATCTCAGGTACATTTTCCATGGATTGTTCTCAGATATAATTTTAGGCTTTCTGTGGCAAATATTTACATTCAATTTATAGGACATGTTTGGTTTGTTGTATGTCAGAGCATAGCTATAGAACCCAATCTGGTCAGTATACCTTGAATCTGGATGTGTTCTTCTGCCTTCCTTTCATGGCTATCCAAGATATAATTTATATTACATACAAGGTATTTCTGTCCTAAGAGAACTTTTGGGAGAGGGCTGCTCTTAGTATGTATTTATTGGCATTTATTTACATGTCTATCTGATCATGTTTTCTTGAACTCAAACAACCTTCCTTGGGCCATTGTTTTCTATATTACATTTGTGTATAAAAAGTACATTGAAACAGAAATGAGGTTGTCTACAGCACAAGACTGTATGTAGTCACCTCATTCTTTCGAGTCCTCAGATCCAAGGTCTCTCAGACACAGATCTGCATAAGTCAACAAAAGTCAATGAGTTTGTTGAAGAATTGAACTTAGTCGTGGTATTTGGAAAAATTTTTTAAACAAGCATGGTCTTTCTCCAGATTAGGTTCCATCAGGAGGTATAAATCATTCTGTAATTGGACTTTAATAACAATTTTTTATAAATTGCATGAGTAATTGGTAAGGCTTAAACTATAATTGACAAAAAAAATAGCATCAGTTTATGAGAGTCACCAGGTGAAGGGAATTACATCATTTTGTGGTTTATAAAGCATTTTTGGGTTGTCTATACCAAAGCATGATTACAAAGAAGTCTATTGTCTTCCTCTTGCATGGTCACAGAGTGACCTTATCTGGTGTGAGTGCTCTGAATTCATTTTTATGTTCAACAGAATAGCCAAGTGTATCTGTTAGCAGCATGCCTGCTCTCAGCAGATATCAGTCAGGGACCGTGCTCTCCTCTCACATAGGTTTTTATGGAGGAAAGGGAACTGGTATGAAACCTTAAAAGCAATCATAAAGTTAGGTCAAAGTATAGGTATGCACTATAGCACCTCAAGCCAAATATAGCACACGCTTTCTAGAGAAGTTAGGCCTAGTTTCTATTGTTGCTGAAAACTGACACAGTTCTTTCTAGTGTCAAAGCTTGGACTTCTAGGAGCTTATTTCTGATTTTTAATAGAAACTTCTGTTTACTCAGTCTCTTCTAAGACAAAGACAAAGTGAAAAATCTAAAGAATAAAAAGAATACATAAAATTATATTTCTAAAATTAATGATGGTGACACTTCTGTCTCATTATTTCTGTTCCTAAGAACTTCATAGCATGATAAGGATGATTGTTTTTAATGCACAAAACATTTTCTAATAAACCTACAGCAATATGTAAAATGTGAATAGTTCAAAGTATACATTCTGGGAGAACATAATGATGATCTCTAAGGGTGGCAGACAGTGATAAACAGAGCTGCTGGGAGAGGCAGGGAACCTGGGGAGAGAACAAGAGAATGAGAGGTATAGAACTACAGAGCCAGCACGAGTGCCAGCCAAAGCAGGAGCCTGATGCCTGGAAAGAGCTGTTGCACAGTGCAAACAACTTGTCAGACTACCTTACAGGAGAGGCTGAAGCAAAGACAACTAGAGGAATGGGATTGCATAACTATACATAACTCCAGGCTTCTAAATCATTTTATCCCCCAGTGTTAGGACCATAAAAATGGACTAAGAGAGTCCCTGGATTTCTTTATTCCTCCAAATGTGACTGCATTAAATAAACTTCCTTTTTCTTAAGTTTACTATTGATTTGGCTCTTTTCATTTTCTTTTTGAGGATAGTTGGTCTGCAATAAGACAGTGGGTTATTAGGATTGCCCAGAACATATCCTCAGACTCAAACTCCCATAATAGCTACACAATCACAGATACCCCAGAGTCAAATGATTCTCCAATAGTCTAGATAATAGACATGAGTCAAGTTGTGCACCTAAATTGCCATCCTTCCTGGAGCCCTTAAGGAGACAACAGTTTTTATTACATATATATGCAAGGCTTCTATTTTGTTAATTTAAATTTATTTATTTATTTGTTAGTTTGTTTATATCCCAAACACTGCTGTCTCTCCTGGTCCCCTCTCACAGAATCCTTCCCCCCATCACCCCTTCTCTTCTCCTCTGAGAGGGTGGGCTCCCTTGGATATCCCTCCCATAATGGTGCATCAAGTATCTGTCAGGTTAGGTGCATCCTCTCCCAATGAGACTAGACAGTGTTGAGAGCCACACTAGCTCACATTTGGGGGCTAAAAATGTTGCAGACCACTCTGCCACACGCTTGGGGGCCAAAATGTCAGGGACCGCTCTGTCAGTGTTGGAACCTGCACTGCCAAAAGCCTTGGGGTCTAAATTTTTAGAGCCCACACTGCCCCAAGCTGCTCCAGTCCGAGGATTAGGGTTCAGCAAGAGAGCAAGTAAGGGCAGACTCGAGGAATGGAGACCAGACAGAGTGTGATTCAATCCCGTTTATTCTTCAGTCCCTCATCCTAGTCCAAGTCCCAAGTCTTGAGTTGCTAATCCCTAGTTCCTAGTCACTAGTGCCTCCAAGTTTCCAGTTCCAAGTTCTAGTCTTGAGTCTCATCCAAGTTCCAAGTGCCTAATAATTTCTTCTGTCTGCCTCTCGCCTTTTATATGTCTCACTTCTAAGCCATGCCTTTAAGTCACGCCTTTAAGTCCCGCTCTTAGGTCTTATCTCTAAATCATACCTTTAAGTTTCACACACCCAAGGGAAAATCCTGGGTATCTAAAACAAGATGTTATCAGAGTGTGCTCAGCTGTTGTAGGCTATTGTAAACAAGTCTCTTGTCAGGGTATATGGCTCAAGATGGCTGCAAGGATGATAGCCTACTTCTATCTGCTCCCCATAAGACAGGGCATTTTCAACAAATGGTGCTGGTCTAGCTAGATTTCTACATGTACAAGAACTCAAATAAATCCTTATTTTTTACCCTGCACAAAACTCAAACCCAAGTAGATCAAAGTCCTTTACCTAAAACCAGATATGCTGAATCTAATAGAAGAGAAAGTGAGAAAGAGCCTCCAACACACCAGCACAGGACAAAATTTTCTGAACAGAACACTGGTGTCTCAGGTTCTAAGAACAGCAATTGACAAATGGGACCTCTTGAAACTGAAAAGCTTTCATAAGACAAAGGACACTGTCAATAGTACAAAACTGCAGCCTACAGACTGTGAAAAGATCTTTACTAACCCTACATTTGATGGAGGGAAAACAATATCTTTAATGAATGTTAGAGATAAAACAAACAAACAAAAACAATTCTGCCTGATAGGAAATAGAGTCGATTAGATAAACTGCCTTTGTTTCCTGTAGTTCCAGATGTAAGTACATCACTTATTTTGAGATAGGCAATAATAAGTATGCACTCAGTTATGTCTGGAATTGACACTTATATCATACTCAGGAAACACCAAAACAAGAAGGGAATGAGTTCTCTAGTTAGTATCAACTCTTTAATACAAATCTCCCCCAGAAGAAACCATAACTTCAGACTCTAAGCTCTCCTGTCAAAGGAATTTTGCCAGAACACAACCATATTTGGAATTAGTGCATTCTAGGGAAAGGAATTAATCTCTCAAGGACTTCAGATACTAAAATTTTATGATACAAAATTAAAAAAAAAAATAAGATTTGAAAAGAAGCAAAAAATATTTAAATAAGTGATTGGATTTAAAAACCCAGTGGGTATATTAGAAGGATTAAACAATGGTGAATAAGAAAACCGAAAATTAAACAGATGTAACCAGAATAAAACAAGGAGAGACAGAAGTAAAAAGACATGAAATACAATGAGATTAAAGACATAACAAGAAGGATGTAAGTGTGCCTAATTGGACATATTAAGAAAATGATGAAATAAACACTCTAAGAAATTATGTCTAACAAAATTCCAGAATGAGTAATTTAAAAATGAAACAAACAAACAAAATGAAAAAATCGTATCCTTTGCTTTGACAAAAACTAAAAACAAAACGAAACAACAACAAAAAAGTAATGTTTGTAAAGTCTGTTTAGAGACATTGTGGTAAAACACCAAAAGAAAATATGTTTAAATGCAACCATGGAGAAGAAATGAATATCTGACAAAAATTATAGTGAGAGTAGCATTCTCTACAGGAAATAAAATCTCAAGTAGTAAAACAATTGTTTTCAAAGTGCTAAGAAAATGAATCTGAGACTTACAGGTGTCAAATCTTTCATGAATGAGAACAAAATGTGGAATGAAAGTTGTGTTCACCACAGAGTGTGGTGGCACAGGCCTCTGATCCCAGCTCTTAGAGGACTACAAGAGCAGGATTAGGACTTTGGAACTGGAGCTACTATATTTCAGGTTAGTCTGAGCTACACCAAAACAGTGCCAAAACCCATGTTTCTCACCAACAAACCCTGACTAAAGCAAATGATAAAATATCCTCTCAATGGATACAAAAAATGTGGTACATCTACACAATGGAGTATTACTCAGCTATTAAAAACAATGAATTAAAAAAAAAAATGAATTCAAGAAATTTTTAGGTAAATGGATGGATCTAGAAATTATCATCTTGAGTGAGTTAACCCAATCCCAAAAGAACACACAGGGTATTTACTCACTGTTAAGCGGATGTTAGCCCCAAAGCTAGGATTAGCGAAGACTCAACCAGCAGACCACATGAATCTCATGAAGAAGGAAGACCAAGAGGGGATGCCTCAGTTCTACTTAGAACGAGAAACAAAAATGCTCAAGGGAGCACATATGGAAACAAAACATGGGACAGAAACTGAAGGAAGGGCCATCAGGAGACCACTCCATCTCGGTATTTATCCCATGTACAACCACCTAAGCTAAACACTGTTGTGGATGGCTGGAAGTGCATAATCTGAGGAACATGATATAGCTGTCTCCTTAGAGGTCTGCCAAAGACTAACACACTCAGAGGACGATGCTCACAGTTAACCATTGATATGATCAGGGGTTTCCCAATGGAGAACTTAGAGAGAGGACTGAAGGAGCAGAAAGGGTTTATGACCCCAGGAGGAAAGCAACAATACCAAAAACCAGCGCCCCCCCCCCCCCCAGGGTCTAAACCACCAGCCAGGGAACACATAGGGAGGGACCCAAGACTCCAGAGGTATATGTAGGGGAGGATGGCCTTGTCGGGCATAGGTGGAAGAGGAGTTTCTTGGTCCCATAAAAAATAAACACAGAGTGGGGGGGGGGGAATGTGAGGGTGGGGAGGGGATAGTGGGGGGGTAGGTGCGGTCACTGCCTCATAGAAACATGAAGAGGGGGATGGGATGGGAGGTTTCTGGGTGGTGGGAGAAAATGGGGTTAGGGGATAAAATCTGAAATGTAAATATTACAACCAATTTTAAAAAGGGGGGAAAAAAGAAAAGTTGTTAGAACTAACATCTTTAAAAAAAAGTCAGCCCCCTGGGGGGGAATTTTTTTTCTTGATACTAAAACTTGTTCTGAGAATTGTATATTGCAGAATACACAGCCTTGGTGTATCTACTCATCAAGCATACTGAGCAGACCTGCCCAAACCTCCGATGTCCTGGAATTCCATCTGGATTCAGTGAAGACACAGCATCAGAGGCTTATCAACTTACTCTTCCCCCCACCCCTCTTCTAATATCTCAATGCCCGTAATCAGCTTGAAGAAGTTAAAGAAGAGTCAGCGCCCCTATTCCCTGGGCTTGGGGACTAATGTGGTTAATATTGGTCTGTCTTTCTAGGGAAAAGTAGTGGTTTTGTTGGAACAGGGGGGATTAGCTAGGATTTACTGCATAGCCATAACCTATTGGTAGAAATCTGTATAATTATTATCAAGATGAAGTTATAATTTCTTAAATGGTACAAAATTAAAAAAAAAAAAAAGAAATCCAGAGAGGAAAGGAAACCATATGTGAAAAGTGTGACAAAAAGAGATCAGCAAGGCACCAAAAAACAGTAAATCAAACACAGCTTCAACCACAAAGTCACCTTGCATGGAGGGAAGAAGCCACCTCCAAAGGGAGATGGGTGAAGAGGCATGCAGCCCTACCTTGAGGACCAGGCTGTAGCCTTCAAAAGCTCATTCCTCATGGGGGAAGCTGTGGTGTGTCATGGTGTGTCACTCAGTACATATACCGTTTGGTCCAAGCAGCTATAGTTGGAAATGTTTATTGCAATGAGTCACTGGTCTAGTGCAAGGCCTTAGGCTTCTGCAACACCATTGGAGTACAAAATGTGAAATTCATAAAGAATCGATTAAAAAATGAATGAAATAAAAAAGCTCATTCCTCCAAAATAAATAAATAAATAAAATATCCTCTCTAGGAAGCATATTATTCTATAGCCTTTTATCTGGAAGGATAATGTGATAATTTCCTCACCATCATATAGGAAAAATTGCCTAGGCCATGTAGAAATGCCAACTAATTAACTTATGGCAATGAACAATACAGATAGCTATGTTTACTGTAGTTATGATAGAACTATTGATAATCCATAGGAGAAGGAGAGATTGGAACATCACAATACTCTCACCTGGGATTATAAGCTATTACTTCCGTATGCTTTTTCCCAGCTGCAAGTGATCTTAGGAGGTATCACACTTCCCCAGGATGTGGAAATAGAAACAGCAGCAGAACTCCAGGATGCATCTACTATGAGGATACCATCCTTAATCGGATGAGACTTTGTAACAATGCAGCTACTTCTCAGATCACTCATATTTCTGTAACTGATCCTTTATCTATGTTGTGTAGGTAAGACCAATATACTCATTGGTTTGCCAAGTTAGACTTGAGTAGAATTGTACTATGTATCTGATTGATGCTCATTCAGGTGAATCAAAGTTTGACCATGTTTCCATAAGAAAGTTAATGCAGTAAAATAAATTGCCTCAAAATATGATTACAAGAAAGTAGAATGGAAAGGATGTCATCAAAGTGATTTAAATAATATGCTCAGGGCTCTGAATTCCCTCATAAAAACACTACAATTATTCACAGAAACAACAAAATGTCTTTGGGAAAACCTATTGCTGCTTTAAATATAAGAAACACTAATTTTGAAAAGTGATGAGGCACAGAATCTCTTCTTCTCTTTGATCATTTTCTGTTTCCCACAAGCCAAAATGGCTCACTTAGAAATGCATTCTAATCTTCCTCTGCTGGGAAGGAAAATCTAAGGTTGCCTGTCAAACTGCCTGAGAACTACAAGGTTTTCTAGGAGGACCACTTCTATCTCATCTCATGGCAGACATGGAGCAATTTGCCAAGGATCTACAATTGGGATCAGGCAGAAATGAAAGAGGGTGGGGCTCACAACAACCAGTTCTGGGATTGTGGCAACAGTGCTTCTGATAGCCTGAACCAGATAAAGGATCTGCAGTATCTAAAGCTGAGTCAGAGCCCCATCTGGCCAACAGCAAGACAAGCAGTTCTGCCTGCATGACGTGCATAAACAGCAGTCAGTCACATCATGGAGCACAGAAGGTAAGCATCTTCTCTGGGCAGGAAGCCTAGCCAACAACCTGGCTCCAGCCCCATTCAAACAGGCCAGCCTGAAGCCCTACCCAAGTGTAAAACACAAGCTGAAGTTTCTCCTGGACACATAGTACAGTCTATGAAAGCACCAGGCCAAGAATTCCTCCAGAAAAAAAAACTATGTAAACAGGGGAGAATGCAAAGCATAGTCCAGGACATGAAGTCAGCCAAACAGCATTACCTGATAAAAGTTCAGCCAGACAAATCACCATGCCTCGGAGCCTAGCCATCAAAATGAGAGAAACTCATGTATATATTTTCAATGGAGTCAATAACACAATAAGTTACATTGGGAGAACTGGATATACACATGCAAAAGAACAAAATTGGACTATTATCTCAAACAAAATCAACTCAAATGGACTATAAAATGTAATGCTTGAAGTCATAAAAATTTCTGATAAAAGGAAAATGTTCTTTAACATTGGCCTTGCCAATCACTTTTTTATAAGATAACAAATACATAGAAAAGGAAGGAAAATAAATAATTAGGACCAGCATAGCAAAACAAACAAATAAACAAGAAAAAACTCAACAACTGATTAAATGAAATAGTTGGAAAAATATATGCAAGCTACCCACCTGACATCCAAAATATATCAGGAAATTACTCAAACATGAGATTAAATTAATCTTATTAAAATCAAGTTCTATACTTTAGATATAGAATGTCTTACTAACTACTAAATATAAAGTTTAAAAATAAGTGAAATGTCAGGTAATCACATTCTATAAGGTTAGAAAAATAATGAAAGTTCAAACACTGTAACAACTATTTAGGCAGGACTGTAGCTGCAAAACTGTGTTTATAATTAGATAAATATTCATGATGAATTCATGTACTCAGATTTCAAAAACATAAAATGACCAAATGGAACTGAAGAATCAGTCCAAATGAAAGCAAAGGGGAAGGAAATAAACAAAGAAAATGATGAGCTCCAGAAGTTTGCACCCCATCATGAGAGAGAAGGTAGATCTTTTACTACTTAAACCTGAGATTCAAGATGGGACAATGGAGGTTTATATTCTGGCAGTTGCTAATAATTGGGTGATTTCTTTTCAATTGTCTCATACCTATCTGCACATTAATCCTATTAACTCTCCCTTTTCTTTCTCACATTGAAAAGGTCTTGTTGCTGTGTTCTTTTGATAGACTTAGGTGTGCTCACACTCTGTCTTATTTTGAAAACTTGGGAACCAGTCCAGATGGTGAAACATTAATACATGTATTAACTGTGGAGAACAAAACCTCATCAGTTTCAAGAACAAGTAATGCCCCAGTGACAGAAAGTATCACAGATACCAAATTCATAATAAAATAAATAAAATGTAATGAATTGCATTGTGTAAAAATAAAATTTCATCAAGGAAGGCATTTTCATTCCTTTTTGTTCTAAGACATCAGGAAATTCTGAAAGATTTTGTTTGTTTCTGTATAGTCTATATGAAAAAATTATGAAAAATGTTATATTTAGATCACTATATTCTTACACATTTTAATGTTTAATTTGGACTTGTTCAGTTATAAGTAATTATAATTAATTATTTCATGCAATATTGGTGTGTTGTCAACCATAGTTTCCTATATCCTAGTTTTTTTTATTTGTTTGTTTATATCAGGTGTGTGCAACTCATGGATGCTAGACCTCATTCAGCCTAGGATAGCTATGACTATGATTCAGCGAAAACTGATAATTTTACTGAAAACATTCTGAGGTAGTTTTTTTTGTTGTTGTTTTTTACATCTAATTTGATAGAACAGTTCTCAAGCATAAACTTCATAAACATCAATATCTTGTCCCAATGACATACAAGATAAAAATATAATGTTCTTGCTATCTGTACCCATATGGCTTCAGTTACATGGTATTGTGTGGCTTCCAGTGATTTATCTCTCAAGCTCAGGCAAACAAAATGGCATGATCAGATGCTGCATGTGCTTGTAGTGAATTTAGATATCAGATAGGATTATTAATATGTTTTAAACTATTGTTTCAAACAATTGGCACCGAATATTATTTGGAAGTAAGGTGAGAATTCATATTTGATTATTAAGAACACCTCTGTACTTTACCTGTCCCTCAAATATTGCCCATTGAACTTTACAACAACCCTATTTTATACTGTATCTCCACTTGAGATGCTGGAGGACACAAACCTTACATTCTATATCTGTATTAATTCATTCTTATAATAAAAGTTAATATAGCCACCCATCCATGATAATTTTTAAGTTTAGCATGGCTTCCAAAACACTTCAAAAGAAAATACCAAAAAAAATATTACAGATAAAAGAAGACTGCTTAATGAAAATAATGTCAAAGAGCAAAGCATTATTTTAAATTTGTAGGGAATTTGTACAAAGTTTCAAAGACTGAAATTTGAAAGGGCATTTTATAAAAAACAACAATACCAAATTTGGTCTATAATCAACTGTGTTCTGCTAACAAAATAATAGAACTAAAAAAAAGTCTATCTTTTCAACAATTTTTATAAAATTTACAATTCATATGGATTCTGTAAAAGCTAATTATGCGGTAACATTTAAAATCAAATAAATCAAAATCACTTAAAGATACTGCATTAAAAAACCTGTAGTGAGACCATGGAAGCTATAGTATGCCCTGAAAAGAAGGAGACATATTTCCAAAATCAGTGTTTCTCACTAAGACTTGAGCCAAGTGAGCTTAAGAAAAATACTGTAAAATCTATGGAAAGAAGTTGGGAAGGGATAATAGAGCCACTAATTCTAAGTTTTCTGCTTTAGTGATGGATGACAGTTTTGATGCCACAAATTGGGCTCAATCTGCCACTTTTATTAGATGTATTGATGATAAATAAAATGTCACTGAACAAATGGATTCTTTACAGCCACTAAAAGATACAACCATATCAATATAGCTATATGAAGCTATAGACAATATATTAAAGCCATATTCTTTGTCCACTGTCAACAAATTTCATATATTTAACAAGAGTGTTATGTTCATAATAGGTAAATGAGTGATTTGTAAAATTAATAAAAGTAAAGCAATTAATGTGCCTAGACATATGTTTAATGAAATATTCCCAAGTACCTAAAGGAAATTCATGTGAAAAAAAGAACATTTAAAAAGGATAAACATCATGCTAATTGGTATCAACAATAAATTTCCTAAGGAGGTTTAACTCATCACTACTTCTGGGAATGCTTAAAGACTATTGATGCTGCCTAACTTGACATTGTTTACTTTCTAGAAACAAGATGGCTACCCCAAAGCCAAATGTTGAAAATATTTTATGATTTGTGACAGGTTATCAAGTTGTTTATGGTATAAAAACAAAATTATTTTGGAAATGAAGTGTCAATTTCAATGGTAACATTTTTAATGGATTTAATAAGCCATTTAAGTGAGTTAATTATACATCTTCAAGGTGAAAACCACTATATTAATATGATGCTTTAAGTCATAACAACCTTCTGAATAAAAATAAAATCATGCTCAAATAAAGGCAATAAATTTTATGGAATTCATTTTAGTCACATTAGCCAAACACAGTCTTGTGAATTGTAAAAAACACATAGCCTTGCTTTGCAATTTAATATAGCAATTTCAAAACAAGTTTCTGTATCTGTGCATATTTGTGGCCCTATTTTCAGTCTCCATAAATGTGTTACCTGCTTATTTTCAAATAGAATATTTAGAGCCATAATCTGACTTCCAACCTAAAGAAATATTTGATTATATCATTTTGCCAGACTTTTATATATCTTTTCTTGCTCAATATGAATATCCTCTCACAATCAGGCCTTACTTATGCCATCACATTTTGGCAGAACCTACATTTGTGAGCAATTATTTTGAAGAATGAAGCACACTGAATAAAATTAGAACCATAATATCTGATGAACACTTTAAGAATTCTTACTGAAAATTGAAACAACATCAGTTGAACCAGATAATGATGAATTAATTCCTCAAATACCCCACTAGCTTTTATGTTGCCCCCTTTTCTTTTACTTTTATAACAGAAATGCAGAAACATGAATGAGATTTTATTACTTGGATATGTTTGTTTTGTTCATTAGCAATGGCAACCTGGAAACCAACTTGATTTTTGGAGACTCTGAACAAGGTTCTGTATAAATGAGATTATTTGAGGACATTTTTACTTACATGGATCTTTTTATGCTCACCACCATTCTTTATTAAGATAAATTTAATGTGTGTCACAAGACAGTCCTTTCCTATCCAATATGCCTCAGAGAAGCCAAAAGGTTGGGCACTCTTAGTTTATACAAAAGAAGGTTGAAAATCTTAAATATTATAGCATTAAAATTAAAATGAACTGATTTGTTTTGAGCTTTTGCATTTTGTGTTTAAAAAATAAATTGCTTACATTGATAAGTTTGCTACTCATTTTCCAAATGACATAAGAAACATGCTTTTGGTATTTCATTCTCTTCCATATAATGCATTATTTGTGCAATCTTGATTCTAAATGAAAGAAAAAGCAGACATAGCTATAATTAATATTCCTTTTCTTCCTATACTATCAATCTAGGTTTGTAGAGAAACTTTTAGTATATCAAAACAAAAATTGTAATTGGATGACAGCAACTATTAAGTAAAAGTCATCTTATGGCCTTATTTTTTCATTCTTTTTGTTGACATGTTTTAGCAACTTTTTAAAAATGTTTTCTGCCTTAAACTATGATTATATTAAGCATATTAATTTCTGTAAATATAAATATTAGATAAATAATTAAACATGTAAAATGTTAATAGTAATGAAAATTTGTGATTTTAGAAATAAATAATTACCAATATAGCAACTAACACATGAGTACACCCATCTGGTTATGACGTATCATCAGACATCATCATTCCATGTATGCTAAAGAACACTAACCTGAACCTTATTAGAGGTAATTAAAAATACATTATATTTAGCAAGCATTGGAAGAAATGCCAATTACTAATGACTTTTCCAAAATAAATACTTACCTGGAACACATTGCCAAACATGAAGATTGAGCATCCCTATATAAAATAACTATCATAAACACTATAGAACATCCATAAACTGATCAGACTTTCAATAAAACCTCATTAAGAGAAAGATGTACTAAAAACAGATGCTTATTGATGGGAAAGAAGTAAGACACAATAAAGCCAAATCAGAATATAAAGACAAACTACATCATAAGGGCTTACAAAGAAGCTTAGCAAAGTATGGTAATGGTATAATAAGACTGACTTCAACAAACAGAAGTGACACCTCATTCTTATTGTGAAAATTTATCCACTAGCATTCCTCTACACTGGATCATCAAGCCTTCAGATGACCAAGGCCCTTTCTTCCTACTGATGCCAGACAAGGCCATCCTCTGCTACATATGTGTTTGGAACCTGATGGGTACCTCCATGTACTCTTTGGTTGATGGTTTAGTCACTGGAAGCTCTGGGGAGTCTGATTGGTTGATATTGTTGTTCTTTCTATGGGGTTGCAAACCCCTTCAGCTCCTTCAGTCCTTCCCCTAACTCCTCCAATAAAGTACCTGTGCTCAGTCTAATGGTTGGATGTAAGCATCTGCATCTCTATCAGTAAGGCTCTATCAGAGTTGCTCAGGAGACAGCTACACCAGGCTCCTGTCAGCAAGCACTTCTTGGCATCAGAAATGGTGTTTGGGTTTGGTGTCTGCAGATGGGATTGATCCTTAGGTGGTGCAGTCTCTGGATGGCCTTTCCTTCAGTCTCTGTTCTACTCTTAGTCCCTATATTTCCTTTAGACAGGAACAATTCTGGGTTAAAATTTTTGAGATGGGTGAGTAGTCCCATACATATCTCAACTGGGGCCCCATGCCTCCCCATATGGTCTCTACAGCTTCTCTCTCCCCTTTGTTGGGTACTTCAGCTAATGTCATCCCTGTAGGGTCCTGAGAGCCTCTTGATTTCCTGGCATCTGGGACTTTCTAGTGGCTACCCCCAGTTCCCCACGCCCTACTGTTACACCCTTCAGTTCAATTTTCTGACTCTCCATACTTCTTCCTGATATATCTACAAAACAACTTCTGCACCTAGTGTGATTACTTTTATTTACTTTTTTATGTTGCCTCATTTAATTAGATTGTTTTGAGAATTTAATATATAAACACTGTGTTCCCATCATCCCTGCTTCTTCCTTTCCCCTCCAACACCTTCTCTGCCCCCTCTCAAATTCACAAACCACCTTTCCTCAATTATTTTTATTTTACATACAGACACACACATATAACCACAATCAGTCTGTTAAATGTTGCTTGCATATGTATGTGTTTAGAGCTGACCACTTGGTTTTGGATAACCAATTAGTTGGTTCATTCACCCAGAAGACTGATTTCACTTTTCTTGGCAGTTATTAATAGAATATAGCCCTTCATCTAGGTATGAGGCCTTGTGAGATTTCCTTATCCATACTGGCATGTCAATTGGTGTTCTCATTGTTGGCATCTTGTCTAAACTTGTAGCTAAGGAAGGAATCTAGCTTTGCTAAATTTGAAAATTACCTTCATACCTTCCAACATGTCCAATCTCTGCAGTTAATGTGTAACATCTAAGTAGTCTGAAATAAAAATGATTCCTCTTGATCTTACATTTGCTATTATTCTGTGCTATGACCATATATCTTTATTATATTTTTAATAGAAGCTATGACAATCTGTATAATTTATGATGAATATTCCTCAGATCTAGAGTCTACAAAGTTCATCATCAAAGAATTCATATATGGCAAGAATATAAAGGTGTACAAGTGAGAGAGAATCAAATTCCTTTTTATAATAGACCCATCTACTTCTGGTGTGGAGCCTTGATGACCTAATCACATCTTACCATGTCTCAATTTCAAAATTGTCATTAAATATCAATTTTAATACATGACCTCTGTGGTAAAACACATTCTCATATGAATATCTTTTTCAGTATTTACATAACCAACTTATTAAATTTCTAACTCTTTCCATGCTGCCCTCCTAAGAATTCTAAATTCCATGTAGAAATAGTTTCTTTTCACTGAAAATTTATAACACATATTTTTAAACAACCATACATTTTCTTCTACTTTTGGTTTGAAATTTTTATTTATCATATATCCACATGTTGATTGTTCTTACACTCTGCCTTTGATCAAGTTATTAGGCACAGACACAGCTTCAACAAATTCTTTGTAACTCATTTATGGCATTTCCCTCTAGTTTCTAGTATCTCACCACATTTCCTCCTGAGACCTCATGGTCAGGGCCTTCATTATTCATTTTTTTTTGACAGTATTTTGATCATGACCATTTAGTAATCTCTAGGACATTCCAGGAATTTCTGTAGTACTCTTTTTCAACAAAATTTCTCTTAATATTCTTTTCATAACAGTTCAAACTTTTCCTAACATTCAGTTCATATGACCAATTCTAAAACCAAATTTGATTTTTGGTGTATTTTAAAATAGAAGTGAATTAACTTAGTACGTATTTTCTAGTTTAATCCATTTTTAACACGGAAAGAAAAAAAAGGAAAGAAATGTAGTTTCCCTTATTCTGGAACTTGGGCAATCTGTTATCAAAAGACAGGCTCTCAGTGAGTGCCTGTTTTGATGTATCATCCCATGACAGAAGGCAGAAGAGTAAGAGAGTGGAAAAGCAGAAGAGTAAGAGAAGGTTGAACCTGCTTTGTAAAAACTTGTGTTCTTCTTAATCACATTATTTTTCAAAGTTTATTCATCACAACCTGGTAAGTATTTCTTGTAGCATTTTATGATGGAAAATGACAAGGATGCTAGTACTAAAATTACTTTTCAAAACAAAAGGAAAATGACCAGTTCACACAAAACTATAAATATAGTAGTCTCCATTTTATTGAAGGTTTCAGCTTTTAAGGTTATACTTTTTTTTCTTACATTAATCTATTTACTCATAAAAACTTGTGACTTAATTGCCTCTTTTTGGGCCTCACTTTCTTACAAACACTTGCATCAGCCATCAAATTCCCATCACACCAAATGTACCAAACACAAATTGTCTCAATTCTCCCATGATGTTATTTTTTTTCAAGTTGTGTCACCCAAATCTACCCTGTAGTCTACTCCAAAAAAAAAAAATGAAGGCATCTGCTTACACATCTTTGACATCTACATAAAATATTTTCACTTGCAGTTGGAAAGGAGACTATCTTTAAACTTTATAGATTAAGAACTTTATCTACTCAGACCTGTTCCACAGTATGGTGATAGCTTCAGACAATAAGTAACTAAAGCACATAGGAACAATGGAAGGAAAACCTGGGGTTTCCCAACTACTTAAAAACAAATTCCTTGATGCTTAGACCACACAAAAATTGCTTATGATCCAATTGTCAAAAATTTACCTGAAGAATTCAATACTATATTGGTCCAGGGACATAGGATATCACTGTAATGGTTACTGTTTTGTATTTGTAACCAAATAGCTTATAAGAAGTAACTGAAGAGAACAAAGGTTTACTCTGGCTCATAGAGCAAGTGATACACTCTATCATGACAGGGTAGGTATAGCTGTAGAAGGCAGATAAGACATCCTTAGCAGATAAGAACACATGAAAAGGAATGTGACAATGCACAGCTGTTTTCTTATTCAGTCCAGAAACCCAGGCTGTGAAATTGTGTTGCCTCTGTTCAGTGCAGGTCGTCACTCAGCACTTACACTCTCATAAACACACAGTAAATTAGATCTTAATCCAATGTAATCAACAGTCAAAAATAAGAATCATATTCATAAGATTATTTATATACAAATGTCTGATCTAGTATTTGACTATTGCTGGGCATTTAATACTTAGTAGGTAATAATTTTATATTAATTCTCACAGAGTTTGACATGAAGATTGTCAAACCACTAACAATTAGACTTTGTTCTCTATGTCTAACACATACATACTCCATGAAAAATCAAGAAGGAAAGGAAGAGGTCAGGAGCCGATAAGGACTAGTATGAATGCACAGAAACACCAATGTAATTTATCCATCCTGTACAACTATGAATTCAGTTTTGACCCTTAACAACTTTGCTGCCCAGGAGATTCCAATGCTCTAGGGACACTGGTTTTATCTTAACACTGGGAAAGGATAAAGAGAATAACAGCAAAGAAATAGAACAAATGAAGAATCAAAGTAACAAGAACTTCAGCAATGAAAGTATGATTGTCTAGGTTCCAATTTCTATAAAGCTACAGTATAATCTAATCACTTCTCAATACTGCAAAGTTACTTTTGTCATTGCATCTTGTTAAGCCTACATTTTCATCTATAAATAAGTAAAATACAATCTCTTTTAAACATACTTCTAAAGTTCATGCTAAGGATCAAATGAGATGGAGGACAAGAAAGTGTTTAGCCAAATACAAAGGTTTTATCATATGAAGGTAGTTAATATGATTGTATTTATTAATGCATTCCATAAGCAATGAGTACACATTGGCAGCTGAGGAAATGGGACGTGTGTATTAACAGCAAAGTGAAACTCATCTTTACCAACCAGCTAACTCAAAACCACCATCACCACTGTGTAATTTATAACAGTGCAATTCTGGAATCCATGAGTCCCTCAGAAACCTCCAAATCCTAGCAGTTCAAAAATTCATAACAAAAATTGCCAATTATTAGAGTGGCACATAGCATCACTGCCTTTTTTTGTGTTCAAGGGCTAGGATCTGCATTTTTAATAGTCTATATTCATGTCTATTGCAGTAAATTCAACACAGAAGTATACCATACATTTACAGGAATCCTCATATGCCTACTAATGTTTATTCTTCATAAATCAGGAACTGTTCTTAGAAGAGATACATTTTTAGTCACAACCTACATAATGAAAAAGAATCAGAGGCTACATGAAACTCTGATTGTGTCATAGAGGGGTCAGCATTCTTTCTGGGGGTTCCAGTGAGCTGAGTCCCAGCAGTAAAATGCTTGAGGGACCTTAGTTGATCTCATCACAGGAGAATGGTAGTTTGCTCTTCAGTTTGTCATTTCTTGTTTTTCTACATTTTAACTTTGTGCTTTGCTGCCACCTTATCCCCACTTTCTTCCTTTTCAATTCCTCTGGCCAATTTCATATACCATTATCCTCTTTTATGAGAAACGTCTTCTCTGAGAAGCTGGCCGATAATCACCTCCCCATTTCTATGCCTTCTTTCTGACATGTGAAATGCCTACTATCAATTCACCCTCATTCATTTCTGTAGTTTCTTTTTTTTTTCTTTGCCTTAGCTGTTCATTTTCTTTGCCATCTCCTATTCTCATTTTTATAGGATTTCCCTGTTCTTTTCATAAAATTGTCCCTTCATTTATCTCAGTGACCTCAGAAAGCCCTTGTTTCTGACAGTCATATGATTTTGAGCTGTTTATGCCTTTATAATATAAACAATTTTGAAATTTTATCAAAAGACCTTCTTTATTCTCAAGCACTTAACTCCTTTAAAAGAGGCTGTAGCTTAAAAAAGCCTACTGTTACCTGAGTGTTTTGAAAATCATCCTCCCAAATAATACAGGGGAAAAAATTACAGTTCAAGCACTAGCTAGAAAATAAAAGGTTGAGACTTTTTTATTGTTTTTTATTTTTATTTTTTAAATTTTTTTAGCATCGCTAGCATCAATGTGTAGGACACTGGGTTTCAAAGAAGTACTGAATGTTTTCCATTTAGTAGTAGTTACAGCTTTAGTGAAAAAGTATTATTATGACCCAATTCGACCAAAGATTGCTTCTCATATGATTCTTCTAATTGTAGAAACAGTCAAGTCTGACACTATTTATTTATATAAATAACATAAAAACTTCACTATTGAAATACATTCCATATTGTGTTCCTATATTGAGTGCTCTTATTTTTTTTACACGGTATTTTCAAACATTTTCACTTGGATCATATGGGATTCCATAAAGACCCAACTTTAAAATTTTTAGTATAATTAATTATTAAAGACTTCAATGAGGTAGGAAGTCCCACAAAAGCTATTGAAAATCATTATTCTTTATTCATAATCTGACTTTCTCAAATAAATTACTCTGATACCTTTATGGACTCATTTTTGTTCATATAGCAGCTATTTCTGGAATAATTTCTTACCTCAAATTAGTATGACAGTTTTATTGTGGCTGTACATATACTTTTTCATAATTTGGACAGATGTCAAATGAAAGAGTTTATAACAAATGTCTGGCCTGAATCTTCAAACCTGAGAAAGTTATGAATAACATGGAATGTATGAGTAACTTCTATAGCCCAAAACTTATATACATAAAAAATTAATATCATTCTGAATGGGGCCCTGGAACTAAATAATAATACTGATTTAAAAGAAAACTAAGCAAATGAGTATAATCTATAGGCCTTATTACTAGTAATACATTGGATTTACTTCATTAATTACCACAAATATATCACATTGGGTAGGGTATCAATAATGCAAGAAGTAGGCACGAAATATAGAATGTGTCTGGCCCATCTTTAGGATTACCCCTTAACTCTAAGTCCTGTTCTATACGTTATAAAGAAGTTCAGTAGACAAAGAATAACAAAGCATAGACTGAAATATTAGAGCATACAACCATTTAAAAAAGTAACCAAGAAATCCACAAGAACAATAGATAGGAAGAATAACAAAAAATCTATCATATACATATGCACAGTATTCTCATCTAGATAAAAGTTTAACTTAAAATTATAGCAAGGAACTTCTTAGAAATGGAATACTAGATGTAAATTTACTTTTATATATACATATATGTATATGTACATATGTATATATGTATATATGTATATGGATGTGTATATACATATACATATATATACATATATACATATATATGTATATCATATATATATATATATGAATGAATTCTAAAACATCAATAAAAAGGAAGGCAAAAGTATAAAAAGGACAAAAAACATTCAAGACATAAAGCAAGATAAAATATAATCAAAGTATGAATACCCAGCCAATAAAAGAATATCAACAAAATTAAAAGCCAAAAAGCAGTGGAAAGAGATATCTAGAATTGGGAAAAACACCAACACAGAACTCAATAAAAAATAACTTTCAGCAATAAACATAAAATAAAAGTAATTTCAATAGACCAAATTAAGAAATCTACTGCAAGTTGACTAAGACTAAGGAAAATATTAATTGGGATACAGGAATAACAATTTAACATAGGTCAGAGGGTCAGCAAGTGAGAGAGAGCAAAGAAAACTGTCAACAAGGGAGAATATGAAAAAGTACTGACTATAAACATTTAGTTTGGGTCTTAGAGTGTTTGCTGATAAGTTGGATGTAATTCTGATAGTTCTTGATCTAGGTCTACTACATAATTCTTGTAGATGTGTAGCTTGGTCTTCAAGTGGGTCCCCTAACACATAGAGCAGGGGAATCCATTGACTAATTTTTTAATCCGTTGCCTGCCTTTGGATCCCTTTCCTCTAGCTGGTCTGCCCTTGTCTGGTCTCAATGCCAGAAGATGCTTAGTCCTACTGATACTTGTTGTGATAGGAGAGGTTGGTATCCATGCAGGGCTTTCCCTTCTCTAAGGAGAAGGGCAAGGAGCAATAGAGGGAGGTTGTGTAAGGGTGAGACTGGTAGAAGGAAAGGGTTGTGATCAGAATATAAATTAAATAAATTAGTTTGGGATTTTAATGCTCACAAATATAAATGTCATGTGGTTTTTTTGCTTATATAAAACTTAAAATAAAAGGGGAAATAATAACATACATTAAGAATAAAGAAATACAGTTAGCTGTTCTAAGATCTGCCAATTTTTAAAGGATAGTAAAATAGCCAATAAATTTTTACTGTAATAAATTAATAATGGAATTATGATTTCCAATCTAATTACCAATAACATAATAAAATATAACAATATTAGAAATAACAATAACAGACTTCCAGTCTGGGCCCGAGCAGCTACAGCTCTGCAACCAACCTCACAAAACCCAGATGAAGCGGGGCTACCAGGAGCTCTAACCAGGGCAGGTAAGGAATCAGCAACACTCACATCAAATAGAAAGTAACTGGGACCCACTGGGACCCAGGAATTCATTCCTGGGTAGGTGTACGGGTTCCTTCTTGTCAGGGCCCCAAGCACAGAGCAGATCCCAGCAGGCAGCTCTGTACCCAACCTCGCAAAGCCCAGAGGTGGCAGGGCTCCCAGGAGTTCTAACCTGGGCAGTATCTCAGGTCAGGAGACAGCAATACCCTACCCAAACAGGGAGTAACCGGGACCAACAGGAACCGAGGAATTCACTCCTGGCCCAGAGCACTGGTTCCTTCCTGTTTCTGCCTGAACACTGAGCAGATTTTGGACCTCAGCTCTAACCCCAGCAGCAACACTCATCCCAAACAGTTCTGACGCAACCAAGATAATAGGAAAGACAAGGCTCCAGTCAGAGACAGCTCAGGTAGCACCAAGGAGATCCAGACGGCTAGAAGCAAGCGCAAGAATACAAGCATGAGCAACCCAGGGTACTTGGTTTCATCACAACCTAGTTCTCCCACATTAGAAAGTCCTGAATTACCCATATCACCAGGAAAGCAAGACTCAGATCTAAAATAACTTTTAATGACTATGATAGAGAACTTTAAGAAGGACATAAATAACATCCTCAAAGAAATTGAGAACACAAATAAACAGGTGAAAGCGCTTAAAGAGGAAACACAAAAATACCTTAAAGAATTACAAGAGAACACAACCAAACAGGTGAAGGAATTGAACAAAACCATCAAGGACATAAAAATGGAAGTAGAGACAATCAAGAAATCACAAAGGGAGACTACCAGGGATATAGAAAACCTGGAAAAAAAATCAGGAATCATAGATGCAAGCATCACCAACAGAATACAAGAGATAGAAGAGAGAATCTCAGGTGCAGAAAATGCCATAGAAAATATTAACACAACTGTCAAGGAAAACACAAAATGGAAAAAAATTCTTAACACAAAACATCCAGGAAATTTAGGACACAATGAGAAGACCAAACCTAAGGATAATAGGTATAGAAGAAAGTGAGGATTCCCATCTTAAAAGGCCAATAAATATCCTTCAACAAAATTATAGAAGAAAACTTCCCTAAGCTAAAGAATGAGATGCCCATAATCATCCAAGAAGCCTACACAACGCCAAATAGACTAGACCAGAAAAGAAATATCTCCCGTTACATAATAATCAAAACACAAAATGCACAAAACAAAGAAAGAATTTTAAAAGCAGTAAGGGAAAAAGGCCAAGTAACATATAAAGGCAGACCTATCAGAATTACACCAGACTTCTCACCAGAGATTATAAAAGCTAGAAGATCCTGGACAGATGTCATACAGACCCTAAGAGAACATAAATGCCAGCCCAGGATACTATACCCAGCAAAACTCTCAATGACCATAGATGAAGAAACCAAGATATTCCATGACAAAACCAAATTTACACAATATCTTTCCACAAACCCAGCACTACAAAGAATAATAGCAGGAAAGCACCAATACAAGGAGGGCAATTATACCCTAGAAAGAGCAAGAAAGTAAGCCTCTTCCAACAAACCCAAAAGAAGATAATCACACAAACAATGCCTCCACTGTTAACAAAAATAACAGGAAGCAACAATCTCCTCTCCTTAATATCTCTTAACATCAGTAGACTTAATTCCCCAATAAAAAGACATAGGCTAATGGGCTGGATACGCAAACAGAAAGACAAGGAAAAGCCGACACTCACATGGAAATTGAACAATACTCTACTCAATGATAATGTGGTCAGGGAAGAAATAAGGAAAGAAATTAAAGATTTTTTAGAATTTAATGAAAACGAAGACACATCATATTAAAACCTATGGGACACAATGAAAGTGGTGCTAAGAGGAAAACTCATAGCTCTAAGTTCTTACAAAAAGAAACTGGATAGGGCAAACACTAGCAGTTTGACAACACACCTGAAAGCTCTAGAACAAAAAGACACAAATACACCCAAAAGGAGTAGACGGGAGGAAATAATTAAACTCAGGGCTGAAATCAACCAAATAGAAACAAAAAGAACTATACAAAGAATCAATAAAACCAGGAGCTGGTACTCTGAGAAAATCAACAAGATAGATAAACACTTAGCCAGACTAATCAGAGGGCAGAGAGAGAGTATTCAAATTAATAAAATCAGAACTGAAAAGGGGGACATAACAACAATAACCAAGGAAATCCAAAAAATCATCAGATCCTACTACAAAAGCCCATACTCAACAAAACTGGAAAATCTGGATGAAATGGACAACTTTCTATACAAATACCAGTTACCAATGTTAAATCAAGAGCAGACAAACTATCTAAACAGTCCCATAACCCTGAAAGAAATAGAAGCAGTCATTAAAAGTCTACCCACCAAAAAAAAAAAAAAAAAAAAAAAAAGTCCAGGACCAGATGGTTTCAGTGCAGAATTCTATCAGACCTTCAAGGAAGACCTAATACCAATTCTTTTCAAACTATTCCACAAAGTAGAAATAGAAGGAACACTACCCAATTCATTCTAGGAAGCCACAATCATGCTCATACCTAAACCACACAAAGACCCAACAAAGAAAGAGAACTTCAGACCAATCTCCCTAATGAATATCTATGTAAAAATACTCAATAAAATTCTCACAAACAGAATCCAAGAACACATCAAAACAATCATCCATCATGATCAAGTAGGCTTTGTCCCAGGAATGCAGGGTTGGTTCAATATACAAAAGTCCATCAATGTAATTCACTATATAAAAAAATTCTCAACTGAGGAATCTAGAATGGTTGAGAAGCACCTAAAGAAGTGTTCAACATCCCTAGTCATCAGGGAAATGCAAATGAAAACAACACTGAGATTCTACCTCACAGGAGTCAGAATGGCTAAGAGAGAGAAAACACAAGTGACAACAGATGATGACGAGGATGTGGAGAAAGAGGAACACTCCTCCATTGTTGGTGGGATTGTAAGCTGGTACAACCACTATGGAAATCAGTCTGGTGGTACCTCAAAAAATTGAACATAGTGTTACCTGAATACCCAGCTATACCACTCCTGGGCATATACCCAAAAGATGTTTCAACATACAACAGGGACACATGCTCCACTATGTTCGTAGCAGACTTATTTATAATAGCCAGAAGTTGGAAAGAACCCAGATGTCCTTCAACAGAGGAATGGATACAGAAAATGCGGTATATTTACACAATGGAGTACTACTCAGCTATTAAAAACAATGAGTTCATGAAATTCTTAGGCAAATGGATGGAGCTTGAGAATATCATCCTGAGTGAGGTAATCCAATCACAAAAGAACATACATGGCACACAATCACTGGTAAGTGGATATTAGCCCCAAAGCTCACAATACCTAAGACACAATGCATAGACCACATGAAACTCAAGAGGAGGAAGGAAGACCAAAGTGTGGGTGCTTTGGTTTTTTTGGAAGGAGTAGCAAAATACTCAACCAGAGCTCCCAGGGTCTAAACCTCCAGCCTGAGAAAAGAAAGGGAGGGACTCATGGCTCCACTTGTATAGGTAACTGAGGGTGGCCTCGTTAGGGAACAGTGGGAGTAGGGGGCCATGGTCCCCGAAAGATTGGATCCATAGTGTTGGGGAATTCAAGAGCAGGGAGGCAGGATTGGGAGAATGGTGGGAGCACACCCTTATAAAAATTAGAAGAAGGGGTATGGGATAAGGGGTTTGGGGAGAGAAAGGAAGAGGAGATAACAGTAAAAGGTAAGTAGGAAAAATATCCAATAAAAAAAAAAAAACAGATAATGGGTCTGGCAAAAAAAATTTAATATTCTCAGGATAGATGCAAATCCTAATTTCCCTCAACAATTAATTGACAAAAGAGGAGTAATTTTACAAAACGTAGAAGAAGCTCTCATTAATCGATATATAGATTGATTAATTGTTGGCTGTTTTATAATAGTCCTTTGATAAAAGAAATTATTAATAAAGAATTATATTTCTTTAAATAGTGTCTTCATGTCTCTCTGAGGGTGGAAGGAGCATGCCTTGTTTACTCTTAATTTTCTAAAACTGAAAGCTTACAGCAAATATGCCCCTGATTGCCTCTGGCATCGCTGAGACCAATAAAAACTATGCCACAACTATGTGGAAGGACCCTTTTACCCTTAAATGGAATGGCCAGGACCCAGTTCCTATATGGGGCCGAGGATTGATATGCCTGTTTGATACCACAGAAGGCACAGCTAAATGGCCAACAAAAAGATTAATGAATTAAATAGATACCCCCACAAAACCAGGCCCAATTATAAATAAGATGAATAACAATTGACATCCAGGGAAGAGAAATTTCCCTGAGAATTCCCTTCTTTTATCCTTTCCAGGCAAAAATTAATCACCTGTGATGTCTGCTGTTAGGAGTTCTAAACCTGATGCTGGCCTCCAGACTTATACTACTCAGACCTCCAATGGGCCTTTGACAAGACATCAAACAGCTATAGACTGACATCACTAATCTGAAGAAATCCCTTGTTTGGCTGTCTGATGCGATCCCCCCAAATTGCAAAGGACTTTATTGGAATTGAATTCTCTTTTACAATAAAAAAGACTGTGTACAGCTCTAGAATGTGTACAGCCCTTAGAAGAATGCTGCTTTTACATAGACAAAACAGGGATGATTAAAGAGAGCATGAAAAAGGCCAGAGAAGGTCTTGAGAAAAGACCGAGAGAGAAAGAGAAAAATGAGAGCTTGTAAAAGAATTGGTCTTCAACCTCTTCATGATTGTTAACCCAACTTCCTTCCATCTTGGGACCATTAATTAGGTTATTTTTGCTTATTTCCTTTTGTCCCTGGGCCTTAAATAGGCTGACTAACTTTGTGAAACAACAGATAGATAATCTGATAACAAAATCTATTCAAATACATTATCATAAATTAGCTATGGAGGACCATGAGACTCTAGATGAGGATGTTACTCTATCCAGGGTGCTCCCAAGTCCCATCTCCACCCAATCTAAAAGAGGGGACTTCTGCCCCTAGACCAAGCAGAGAGGGGCCACCCAGATCCCTCTCTGTCTGGCGATCTAAATTCTTGCTTAGGCTGTGAGGCTAAGCACTGCAAGGGAATATAAATAAAAGTTAAAAATATGTATCTGGGTTCCCTGAGGGACAAGCCTGACTGCATAGGGGTTGATGTCAAAAGTATCCCCTCTCCAGGAAAAAGACATCGGGACGGGTATGGCCCTCATGCCTCACTGGACAACGACAGGAGGACTGGAGCCATTACAAGGTCCCCTTTAATTACTGGAGGTCAGGCCTCTATCCCCGCCTTGGCAAGATTAGAATCACCACAACCCTTCTATAATTAGAGAAGGGAGGAGATGTGAGGGGCAGCCCTGCTTATACACTGAAGACCTAAAATCAGCCATAAGCCTAAAATCAGCAATAGGCCTGACATACATGCCTGCTAACACAAAGTCTTGGGTCTCTATGGAAAAACACTGAAACAGATGTCTATAAACTATTGTAAACAGGCAGCTTTTGTGGAAATATACCAGCCTGAGTAGTCATAGACCTTGTAAATAGGCAGCCTTGGCAGATAGTGCCAAATTAGATAAGGACAAGTGAATCATAGGCAGAGTCATATTGACCTGACCCCTGAACCTTCACCCAGCTGATACCCTGTTCTGAAATATATCTGTACTCCCCCTGAACATCTATGCTCCTGTGTCATCCCCTTCCCCACATCCTGCATTTTCGTGTTTATAACCCCTGTGTTAAAAAGTAAAAATTATGATTTGATAATAATAAAAAAAGACAAAAAAGATAAAAAAGAAATGAGAAGGAAAGAAATAATACACAGTGTCCCCCTGGCTCTGCTAACTTAGCTTCTGACAATCCATTTTCTTGTTCTCAGAAATACTTTGAATTATAAAACATTATTGTGGTTTTTGTTAGTATGCTGGGTAAAATAATTTTTATTGATTTTATTTTAAACTTCAAAGTTTGTAGTGAGTTAAAATGTCCTTCAACATAATTATAGGTCATATTTATTTTCATATTGTAAAATGCTAGTTAATCTGTTGAACATTTTAAAAAACTGGATTCCTTTTTGAGAATTTCATATATGAGCATTGTATTTACATAATTTTCCCTTTCTCTCCTTCCTCCCACTCTTCCCAACCCTCCATACTTTTCAAGTACATCTTATTATTTAATTATTGTTCACATATGTATGTATATATGTATACTTGTATAAATATGTATGTATATACAAATACTGATAAATAAAGTGTTTTGAGTAAAAAAAAAAAATAACAATAACAAAGAAAACAAGATACACTAAACCTCAGAAGAAAAACCAAAAACGTATAGTATAAGTTGACAAACTTAGACATAAATATATCAGTTATTACAGTAACTAAAAATGAACTCTATATTTCAGTTAAAAGTATGAAGCTTCAAATCTACAACTGAAAAATATGGTTTATTGTATAAAAGAGACATGAAAAGCACAAAATTGAAAATAAATGATAGAAATTAAAATGTTCAAAAATGAAGAGGTAGAAAAAGATATAGCATTCAATAACAAATGAAAGTGTCTGTATACAATCCCAACCTGCCCATGGATGCAATAGTGCATGACTGGTATGAGACTACCAAGTAATTTCTGATTGTATAACAGGTCTACTCCACAGAGAAACTTCATGCTTGATTATATAAAATTGATCAAAGGACTATGACTGGGGAGGCCATAGGCCCTAGGAATCTACCATTATTGTTGTGCTATATGTGCATATTTTCAAACTATCTTCTACATTGTATGGTATTTATTATGCTATTTATATTAGTACTGTTCTCAGCCTTGGTAAGAGAAGTTTCTGCTTGAAATGGGTGAAGGTAAATACAGAAATTTCTAAATGGTGCATGTGCTAAAAATAGGTGACTGCTGAGCATTCAGCCATAAGGAAAATATTGATACTATCTTACAAGACTCAGGTAATATCATAAAAAAAAGGTCTGGAAAGAATGTAAAAGCTGGGAGGTAAGAAGGAGTGCCACTGAAAGATGTCTTCTGGAGATAACATGGCCCTTGCACTCATGAACTCACAGCAACAGTGGGTACCTGCACAATACTGAACCAATCACCATTCTATAATGGGGGAGGAATGGACACATAAAGACACCAATTTTTAGAGAGCTGTGGTCATATACTACTTCCTTGGGAGGAGTAATTGTATTCCTCAGAGGTAGCCACTGATAAATTACCTTTGTATAAGTAAATGACCTTTCCCTCCTGTTCAGGAAAGAAATCCTAAATAAACACAGTGGCCCACAATCAACCAAAAGCACATGAAAATAAGTTGATAAACTGTTGGGAAGAAGAGATTGGTGGGAAGAAAAAGAGGATGAAGAGGCAAATATTTTAAAAAGTACATTTTAAGGAGGCACATGCATTGTTGAGCATATATAATTACTTTGCAAACACAATTGACATGATCTTAAATTTGAACCTTATAGTATATCTCATTATTATAATAGTAATGTCTTACTTTATAATAAAAACAAAATTGTTGCATAAAATGTAGTATTATAAATAATTATACCAGTTTGATAGGTATTGACCAGAACAGATGTAAGCATACTAGATATGATGTCTACCTAGGTATGACTTTATATTTTTATATAAATAAAATAATAAATAATTATAATATAAATATAAATAAAATAATATAAATATAAATAAATAATAAATAATAAAATAATTTTATATAAATAAAATAAAATATAAATATATGAGTGTATATTTGATAGTAATGAATATGCTTATATATCAGGAAAATAACTCTTAATACCTAAAAACTGGAATAAATCCTAATATCTGCAGAAGGAAATATATAGTAGCAGAAAATCTATATTGACATGTAACATAGTTTAAATTACAAAGGTATAATATTTATTAAAGAGTCAGGCAAAAAAAGAGATATATACACACATACACACATAATTAGATAATTCTATATACATCCTGTATAATTCTATTCTTATGACATTTAACCTAATAAACACAATGGGCTTTATAACATTTAAACAAATAAACGTCTTGACTAGTTTTATATGAATTTCACATAAGCTAGTCAACAGAGAAAAAAAATGTCTTTATAAGATTTATCTTTTTCTAGTGATATTTTAAATTAGCAATTGACAGAAGAGGTCTCTGTCCATTGTGTATGGTGCCACCTGTAGGCTGATGGTCATTGTTCCTCTAAGAAAACAGGCTGAAGAAGCCATGGGGAGCAAGCCAGCAAGCAGTACCCATCCATGACCTCTGCATCACCTCCAACCTCTAGGTTGCTGCCATGTTTAGGTTCCTGTCTTGGCTTCCTTCAATGATGAACTGTGAAGGGTAAGTGAAATAAACCCTTTCCTTTTCAACTTGCTTTGGTCATTGTGTTTCGTCACAGCAACAGAAACTCTGAAACTAAGACTACAACACATGACTTTTTTTCCAACTAAGGACCCTTAAAAGAAAGAATATTGGTTATATGTAAGCAGGAGTACATAGTTAGAAGAGGACAAGAAGCGGAGATCTCTTAACTCTTCTCCCATATTGCAGTAGGTACTTGTGAGTATTTACAAATTGTATATATGTGTATATGTCACAACAAAGTCTTTATTAGAGACGCTGAGTCTTTAAAGAGGTATGAAGTAGTAAGGTATAGAGGGAGACTGGGATTATTATTGGAACACACAGTCTTCAATCTTCATGTTGGACAAAGAATGTTTCTAGAGTCAAAATATTTCCCCTTTATTTCTGTTCAGGAATACAGTTGTAAAACATGTATATACAATACAAGAACCCCACAGGAAGAAAAGAAACAGTGAAGCTAAGTTCAACACTTCACTAGAGCTCTGAGACTCCAAGGTCTTTCCCCCTATGAAAGGAGTTACGTTCCCTGCCACACATATATAACCCCAACAGGAAAATTACCACTATTTTAAGGTCATCCTGGACCACACAGAACTGAACAAGTGTGTAGTATTATGGGGCCATAACAAATGGACCTCTACAACCATGTTCTAATGATAGTTAGGTATTTTTCATCCACAATGCTGAATAGACAGTAATACATCTTAATCTCTTCATTTGAGTCGCTGCCAGATAGGATAAAACAAAGGAGTACATAAAAGGAAAGCTTCTCTCATATATCTCAACCTCCATTAGCCTCAGACAAGTCTCTGAAACTTTTCCAAGTTGGAGCCCTATCAATCTGTCATTTGCTAAGTAAATAAAAGAGTTTTGACCTAAGACTTAATTTTATGAATTTTATTTGTCTGTCCTCAGCAGGAGGTAAAATGTGCCAAAACCTTACTTCATTTTCACTCTAAGTTTTAAACACAAACAACCATTCATTTATGTTTTGGACCACACAGTACAGATCCACTTAAGGCCCAGAAACCTGTCATTTGTACTAATGGCTTCCTCTAGTCTATGAGGAAATGTTACTTGCATCTTGCTGACTACTTTGGATTGATGGTGACAATGAAAATAGAAAAAAAAACGTCTCAAAGGAATTTCACTTCTATCATTAAAACATATGGAATCAGCTTATTGAGGAGTTTGTAAACACACTTCATTGGCGATTCTTCAAAGTCTACTAAAGGTGAGTCCTCCATTAAGTATTAAACCTATGCTCTCAAGAACCATGCAAGAAATGCTCTTCCTACAGTGCACATTAGTGGGAGCATTGGAAATGTATAAACAATGACTACAGATTAAATAGTATTGTATGCGACAGCATTATTTTTTATGATTATACTGTAGTGATTGAAAATTACCTTTGGTTTTAAGAAATACAGTGGAGTTTTAGGATTAAACAAATACCATGTATGCAATTTGCTCTTAAATAGATCAGAAAAAAATGTTGACTTTTTTTTCTGTAGAAAGAGAGAATGTGCAACAGCAAAAACAAAAATGTAGTAAAGGGTCAACTTAAAAATCTGAATAAATTGCATACATGATAAACTTCATAGTATTTTATTTATCTATTCTTCATGTCTAGAACTACTTCAAACATTTTTAAATGAGTTCAATGGGGCAGGTTCTACAGTTAAGAATTAGTAAATTATATTGATAAAAGAAAAAAATGTCTAAGCCAGGTATATTACAAACTATATGACTATGAGCTAAGCCACTTGATTTTCTTGAGTTTTGGTTACATCATTAATAAAAGCGAGATAATTATCATATAAATACTACTCAAAATTTATAACATCATGATCTATATTCTTCTTAATTGTCCCTCATAATTTTTTACTTTTCATCTTGCTGATTGTCCCTTGTAATAATTAGAGAAATAATGACATTTAGCCATTATATGGTAATAATTATGCAGTAGACACACTTCTAAATTTTTAAATATATTTTTATTTTTCCTTACATCCTAATGGCAGTTTATCTCTCTTTCTTTCCTCTAAGACTTTTTTCTCCACTCTTCTTCTTCTCCACACCATCCTTTGTTTCTCTTTTAAAAGGAGTAGGTCTTCTATGGCTATCAACCAGGCATGGCATATCAAGTTGCAGAAGGAATAGGTACCTCCTCTCATATTAAGGCTAAATGAGGCAACCCAGTAAAAGGAAAAAGGTCCCCAAGACAGCAAAATGTCAGAGACAGCTGCTATATATCCCCACTGTTAGGAATCCCACAAAAAGACCAAGCTTCACAACTGTAAAATATATGCAGAGGGCTTAGGTTGTCCCCTTCAGGCTCTCCATAGTTGTTGGTTCAGTTTCTGTGATGCCTTATTAGCCCACGTCACTTAATTCTGTGGGTTTTCTTGTGGTGTCCTTGATCCCAATGGCTCCTATAATCCCTCCTTCCCTGCTTTTGCAGGATTCCCCAAACTCTGCCTAATGTTTGACTGTGAGTCTGTGCATCTCTTTCCATCATTTCTTGGGTGAAGTCTCTCTGATGACAATTGTTCTAAGTTCCAATCTATGAGTATAGCAGAATATCATTAGTAATTTAGTATATAAGTAGAGTCAATATTCACAGAAAATATCTTTTGGCATATGAATATCATGGGATTTTTGTTAAATAAACATGACATAAAACACTACACAATATACTTCAGGTTGTGTAATCAGTAAACGAACAAAGCTGTACCCAGACCTTCTGCTCACATTCCTTATACCAACAGACTGAAAATATTTTCTTTAGGTTTTCATGAACTAAGTGGTTTAGGCTTCTCATACTACTTGAGTCTTTTCATTTGCTTTATTATATACCATTTCAAATCCAAAATATTTTAATGGTATATAATAAGGTTAAAAATACAAAAAGCCTTATGGGATAATATATTACTTACAAATTGACAGTAATGCAATGCCTCTACTTTTTAACCCTCTGTGACTGAGAATCTCATGCCAGGATACAGTATGTTTTGATCAAACCTAGCCCCAATTCTGCCCCTTTAATTTCTCCTGTTATTAGCCCTATGACTTTTCCCTCCAACTTCATAAGCTTTGTTTTTAAATCTACTGTGTTCACTTACTGCTGCTTGAATGGGCATGAGTGTAGAACTAACAATTAGACCACATACAACCTCTCTGGGATCACATTCCTGAAGAAAACTGATTTTTGCTCTATCTCCGTCAAATGTTCCATGATTGGTGGGGACTTCCTGAGACTTTCCCATTTCCATGCTAACATTCTTGCTGGCTTAATCTCATACAGATATTGAGCATGTATTCATAGCAACTGTGAGTTTATGTGTGCAATAGCAATGTCATACTGAGGATTATTTTTACAGATACATACTATTCCTGCCTTTTATAATCTTTCCATCCCCTCTTACATAATAATCCTTGAGTCTTGGGAGAATGTTGTACAAGACAAATGTCCCATTAAAGATGAGCATTCCACATTCTCGTATTCTTTAAACATTGACCAATCATGAGTTTCTATGTTATTCACCAAATACTGCAAAAAAAGAATCTTCTCTGATAAGAGTTGAAAGATTCCTCAATCTATAGCTATAGATGTAAGAATTTAGAAGGTAGTTTACTTCTGAATCCATTTAGGAGAATATTATGAGGTTCTCCTCCATGACATAGGCAGCTATAGGTTTCTGCCTCAGTTATCAGAACTAGGCATGAGTTTTACTTTGATGCATAGACCTTAAATCCAATCACAAAGTCACTAATTATTACCATAACATTTGTGTCACTATTGACTATTACACCGGTGGACATATCTTGCCAAGCCAGTCATAGTTGTAACTTATAGGATTCACAGCTTGGCAAGACTTTTGATTTACTTTCCCCCCACACAAGGAGATTGCACAGTACCTTCTAGTACTATGAAAGCTAGTCAGTAATGATGAAGTTTCCAGGTCAGTACTATCTTGTGCTATGATTCATGTATGTGATGTCTTCCTTCACCTATAGGATCTTATCATCAAGTTATGAAGGGTAACCAATGGCAACAGATTATGATATTTGTGGAAGGGGGATTTATGAAATCTCAATGACAAATAGAGAAGAGGTATCTCATACATGTCACTGAGCTTCTTTATTTGCTATCCCATGGTATCTGAGAGATGCATTGTCTCCATGTAATAGGGTAACCCAATTTGAATTTCTTTTATATATTTATATTTGTATATTTTAGAAAGATTCTACCATATTAGTTTTTCATGTGGATTTTTCAAATGTCTTTAGTATGAGTTATTCCTCTTCATACTTTCTCTTCTACCCATCCTTCCCATTCCTCATCCCATTTAACATTTCTCTAACTATTGATAGGGGAATCAATAATTGCTAGGTTATAGCTCATCTAATACTAGTCTACAAATGGCAAACCAAGAAGTCAAATTGACTGCATAAGGACACTGTGGTGTGTTTCAAGATTAAATCGTTAGTCTTCTGACTCAACAAGCATTCTTGGCACTTGGCCCAAAATTTTAGCACCATCATGGGAAAATCTACAGTAAGATATGAACTCTTACTTTAATTTTATCCTTTAGCATGAAGACTAATAATTGACTGTATATTAAGCTGGACCAAAGAGCTTTACAAAATTGTGATTGATAACAATTGTTACAGAACTAAGTACTTAGCCATTTAAATGGACGTAAATAAATTCAATCACTTTGAGTCAGTATCTTGCATCTTGTATTACAGAAGAACAAAAAGAACTAAATTGATTCTGTCAACAGGAGAAAATCTTGTACAGAAACGAGAGGTAGCAAACAAACCACCAAAATACAACATACAACCAGAATCAATGAAGTCTGTAGCTGTTCCAGAAAAAAAAAAAAAAAAAACAGAACTGTAGATCGGGCTTGATAAAATATGGTATATATTTGTTTTAGTTTCTTCTTTGTATTATTATTTTATTTTACTCATCATACAAAATAATGAGTTTCATTAAATTCTCTTGTCCTTTCTTCTGGTTTCCATAGGTTCCATTCCTTCCCCATAAATAGTAAAGTTAGCAACATCCACTGGGGTAGCCTTTTACATTGAAGTTGCATGAATTTCAATATTAATAAAGGAATGAGAGATGCATGTAGTAGTCCCCAACTATAATATCTGCTATCAATTAAAGAAAGGAATGCCATCAGTTCAAAGATATTTTCAGTTACATGGTGATTTTAAAAAAGGCTAGCTGTGCTATGTAAAATGGGGGGAGGAAAGAGAGAAAGAGAGAGGGATGGGAGGATGAAATAGATGAAGGGAGAGATGAAAGCATGCACTATAGGCTACAGTAATTTAGAAGGCATCGTCTCTGTTCTCAAATATTTAAAATCAAATGAAGACCATATGATTTTACTTGTGGGATTACTTAGAATTTTAACAAGACGTTTCATCATAATTTTTCAAACAGCTATTAACTTGACAATTAAGCCAGCAGATACAACACTAACACAGGAATGAAAACAGTTAGTCACATAAGAAAATAGGGATGCTTGATAGAATTGATTAATAAAGTTCTCAATGGCTTGGTCCAGGGTTTCCTCTTTTTTTTTTTTTTTACTTTTCTATTTTTCTCTAATCAGGAAGAGCAGTGTCTAGATATCAGAGATGTTAAGGAACCAGCACATTTGCCACTGTGCAAAATTCAGGTTACACTGAATCTTTGCTAATCTTTTGCTTGCTAGCATAAATATCAATTGAACCTATTAATTTATATCAAAACAAACTTTATCTCCAAAGGCTAAGAATTTTCTTTAGCTTTTCTTTATGCATATAAAACTTTATTCCAAATATATTAGGTATATTAATACTGTTGACAAGATACATATCAAATCAGATTAATTCAAACATTCCTTTTCACACACACATACATTATCCTCATCTTCATGCAACCACATGGTAGTTTTTGTAAGCTATAGTGATGATACCAACATTTTCATTCTGGTATTTATGGCTAAAACTAGAAAGTTGGTCTCAGGGGGAATAAAAAAGGAGGAAATGTAAAAATTCCAATCTGAATAAAGTAACTCCTCAGTGGCTCACCAGCTTTGGTGATAGGGAGTCTTTCACAGGAAAAGAAGTTTATGGTTTCAGCTATACTAACTGAACAATGAGCTTCAGGTATCTTTCTGGCACAACTCCAATCCAAATTATTATGCTGGGACAACAGATGCTCTGCTGACTGAGCCATCACTTCATCCTCTTATTTTGTTCTTCAAAGATCTTATAATAGACCTTGTAAATAGGCAGTCTTGGCGGATAGTACCAACTTAGATAAGGACAAGTGAATTATAGGCAGAGTCACAATGACCTATCCCCTGAAACTTTACCCAGCTGATACCCTGTTCTGAAAGCTATCTGACCTCCCCCTGAACACTATGCTCCTGTGTCATCCCCTTCCCCACATCCTGCCTTTTTGTGTTTATAACCCCTGTGTTAAAAAGTAAAAAATATGATTTGATAATAAAAATAATAAAAAAAATTTTAAAAGATCTTATAATAACTATTTCTGCTTTGAAGGCATTATAAACAGGCCAGCTACGCCATGCATATTCTTTCTATCAACTCTTGGCATAGTTCATTGACTGTACAAATCAAGGGATTAAAGTATGAAGATCTTGAGTGATTGTTGTATTTAATTACAAAGCTAATGAATAACAAGAAACTCTAGTTGTCTAGGGTGCCTAAATCACAGCCCAGTGCTCTTGTATGCCTCTTTGATAAATTATTTATCATATAATTCTAAAACCATTAAACATAATACAATCTGTTGTGTCTCTCTGTACTCATCTTCCTTTTAAAATGTATCTTCAAGATATGGTGAGCTTGTGTTGATGACCACCTAGGACCTGCCCTGTGTCTCAGTACCAGATCCAAGCATGTCTTTTTTCAGAAAGTATATTTTAAAGCAGACTCGCATTCTCCATCCTCTTCATCTACCTAAACTTAGCCACCTAACACAGCCTTTATTTAGAGTCCTATCTCTACAACAGGATAAGGCTAATCTTCCTATTATGAGATTGTGGATGACACAAAATACTTCACTTGCAATTTAATCAACCTGTGGATTCATAAAGGTAAGGTAATATTAATATAGAGACCTTACATTATGCTGCACTATATCTCATGGTATTTACCTCAATGAATCCTAATGGGTAAATACTGTATTTCATTTTATAAGTGAGAAACAAAAAATAAAATGACTTTTCTAACATTTCATAAGTATTTGGTGGTAAAACAAGGATTAAAAATTAAATCTGTCTGATCCAAACATTTTAGGCCATTGTAGATTTAAAACTATTTTGCAAAAGGATAGCAGAGCAATTATACAAAGTACAGACATTGTCAAAAGTAGTTCCATGTTACTTTCCTTAAGAAAATATGAATGACAATACTAAAACCTGATCAGCTTTCTTCTCACTCAGCCTCCAGTTTTGATTTCCCTATTACTATGGTAGTTCTAAAGCCACCAACGGGCCTAGTCAACTGCAAAGCAGTGATGGAACATGATGGCCTTTGGAATTAGAGTGTATTGGCCAGCCAAATAATACATTATTTATCTATTAAAATAGAAGGAGTCTAGCCAGGGCAGCATTTGGAAATTTAAAAAAAAGTCAACCCTGAGCAGGTGGTAAGACGTTTTTGATCATTCCCATCAAAAGTGCAAATTAAATCATCTTCCCAGCTGGGCCATGTACACCAGACACTGTAGAAAGGATCTTTTTGCTTATAGAGGAACATGGAGCTCTATGGTTCTATTCTTCATCAGTCTCTGTCAGGCATGTGTTACCACCCCTAAACCCTCAATAACGACTCCGGAGCATCGTCTAGGAATGAAATAACCTTAATGGTTTACTTGACTATTTAAATATACCTGGAAATGGCTAAAATGCCAAGTGTGATGCCCACTTTATCAATTCAACAATATAATGGAAAGTATATTGAACAAGTATTTTAGAATACTTTAGTTCTAAATACACTGTATTCCGGGTAACCATAGACAAGCTCATTCTTTAATTCCATTTTCTCTCTTAGAAATATAAAATAGCTAAATTGAACATCGTCCAAACTTGTTGGGCAGATTTTCCACTTTTTCATAGACATATTTCTCCCTTATTCATCCATTCTTATCTCTACAGAGAAAATATAAACTTCACATTTCTATATGGTTCAGGCTAACCTTTGTCACATTTCATCTCCAAAGCTTTCTGAAAGTGCATTGTCTGCTCAAATAGACCTAGTTAGTCTCCTTTCACACAAGGTCCTATGTTCACATTTTCTGTGGCTATATCACTATCGAATTTCTTTTGCACCCTAAAATACCTGGTATGGTCCCAAACCTCTTCTATTCTTCAAGACTCAGCTCATCCACATATTCCTGAGAAAACTTTTCTTCACTACAAAAAGGACAAGATGTTGAATGATCCCTGGTACAGCTTTCCTCTGAATTCTGAAGCTCTGTAAAATGGTGGTTGTAATTGATCCTTCTGAAACTGAACTAAAGCCAGCAACATTCTAAGAGATGATGTCCTAATCTTAAAATGTCCTACAGACAAAGTTAATGAAACGACTAAAATTGAAATCTTTCTTGAATTTCAGAGATCTGTAATATTCGATGGATAATATGGTATCTCATTCTCCCTAAATTTGAGGCACCATGAAATCTAAGAGTTTAAAAAATACATGACAACATTCTATCTTAATACAGGATCTCCTTAATAGTCACCTTATTTCTATTTGATCTCCACTTAAACACTTAAAATGTTGGAGAAAGAACTGCCTTACAAAGTAGACCACTATATAATTGAAATGAAATTCAATATTTTATTCCAAACATAATATTTAAGAATCTACTATGTACTGGGTAATAGCTTAGCTATGATAAGAATACAATGGTAAATAAGACCAATATATTACTTATGCTCCTGAACCTTACATTTTTATTTCTAAGGAAACAAATAGGAAAATATCCACAATTAACTAGATAAATGAAACATTTTAGATACTGATCAGTATAATAACATAAAGGTCACAAAATATGGAATAATAAAAAGTAAGAGGTGAAAGGCTTGTATTGGTTTATTGGGCTGAGGAAGGTTACTTTGAAAACTAATAGCTACAAAGAGCTGGCTATGCATATATTTTAAGAAAAGGTTTTCATGGTAGAGATGAAAAATTATAAGGTCTCTGAGGTCCAAATGGGCTTGATATGCAAGAGTCAGAGTGCAGGGTACTTGTCTGGTTAGTGTTAAACATTTTTGAATGCCAAGTAATGGGATGAAAGAAAAAAAGCAACAGTCAATTCTACATGTTGTGTTTATTGTAATAGCATTTTGAGGTTTCATGTTCTAGGGTGATGTATATGTCTTCACTTATCTGAGTTGTTGCTTTCATCCCCCCTATTTTTCCCTACAGATCAAGAGTCATCAAATCCTTCATCCACCCCTCTTACATCACTTTCTAGTTCTATACTATTCCTATTATTCTACTCACTTCCTCTTGCTATAATGAAGGGCCATGGATATAACAATAAATATTTGTCTTTAATGATTCTGGAGGTTAGGAACCCCAATATAAAAGTTCAGGAAGCACCGGTGTTTAGAGTCAGTTGTTCCTGGTTTGCAGTCTTCTCATTTCTAGCTGAGGCCCCATGTGGCAAAGAGCATAAAGAAAGATTAAGTCTTGCATATCCCTTCTTCTGGAGATAATCCCATTCATGTCGGTGTCATCTTCCTATTCATCTCAAAGACTCCAAAAAATACCATCAAGATACAGGTTTCTATGTATGAAGTATTGAGTGGCACATTCAGTTCACCGTACCTACTATTCCTTTCTTGTTATATTCTATTCTACTACTGTCCCTCCTCAAATGGTACACTTGATAAACAAATAAATTTGATTGGGAACATGAATAAACAACATATAATGTAACATATAATACAGAAAATAATCTCTTTTATAGTACTGAACATAATGGTTCTCCTTTTAATACTCATATAAGTAGTATTCTTTTTCGAGATAAAAATGCCTTTATATCTTGTGGCATTAGTAGCATGTATCATATATACTAATGATGTAATAGAAGCAATTTTCATTGACATTATGTTTGGGTAAGAAAGCACATCTGTGAACCCTCATAATTTTGCTTTGAAAGTTGTTACCCTTCATTTGGAACTGGGGCATGTAAATTCTACTTCCTAATTAATCCTAGAAAACGTGACACAAGCAGGGTCTTTGCTTTTTATATATGCTTGTTCTTCTACTAAATCTCTGTCACCACCATATGACCATATCCAAGCCATAAAGACACAAAGGAAGTTTCTACAGAAGAAATAAACAGAAAAATAGAAATGAATAAATGGAAAAGGCCATAATGAACTCAATGACTCATAAGCAACAATGAATGGTTGTTGTAAAAAATGACAAATTTGTAAGGTAGGTATAATGTGACAAAAACCTACCAATAAAGGAATTCATCAGTCTGTAGTATGAAATCATGATTCTCCTACTAATGCATGCAAGCATACACATTACCATATGAGTTCAAATCTTGATATGTGTTTAAAATTTTTTAAGCCATTGTCTTAAAACCATAATCAGTTAAATAGGGGATTAGAAGAATTTATACTATATGGCTTATATTCATTTAGCTTCCAAAGTTACCACAACCTATCTTGGATTCAGTTAACTGATGAGTCTGTATAGCACCAAGACTTTTATAGTATTCAAAATACTAGATCAATCAAACCACAAAACAAATGTTACATGTGTAAAGACTATACCATCTTAAAATGTGTTTTGGGTATTTTTTCCTCAGATCTATATGAAATTATGCACCAACTGCAGAGCAAAAATGATTTTATGAGAATGTTGAGTTTCCCATCGTGTCTAAGGTAATAGAAAGGATATTACTATTCTGTTAAATCTTCCCACATTTTACTTACTGTGAATTGTTATGGTAAAGTGAAAGAAAATCATTATTAGGCTTCAAAACAAGTTGCTTTAAGTAAAGTTTACTTAATCTGAAGACATGTCATACCAAAACACTTATTTCCAGCTTCCAATAATTTGTTGAAGCTTATTAGATGTTTGAATAATTGGACTTATGCGGCTTAATATATTTTCATTTGGGTTGGTTATTTATTCTGCCTCATTGGGAAAGATATTTGAGACAAATTAAATTCAATATCACTGCCAGTAATATGTCTGGATGGTAACAAATCACTTTTCTAAAATCTACATATTATAAGAAAACCAAATATTTCCATCTTGAATTTCTTTTCTGCCTATAAAAATTACAGAGCAGTATATGGTACTAGGAGCATGCTCTTAGGCATTGTCTTTTATTAAATGCATAAGTTTTATACCCTTGAGGTGGCACAGAATCAAGAACAAGAGGCTGAGAGACGTCCTTCAGTTGGATTACTTAGAACAACATCTTAGAACATGGAAAAGGATAGCTGTACTCATTCTGTATACTACTCTCCCATCACAGCGTGAAAAATTCTAAAAATGTTTCAGACAGAACGATGTAGGGACATGAAGCTATAGTTCTGCCTTGAATTCTGTAGAGTATAGTGACTAATCCTGTTCCCTGGTTAATTATCTGCTCATCTCACAAGCTCAACCCTGGGACACTATTTGTTAAAGAAATTTAAGAAGCCTATTTTAGTATTTGAGCAACTCATCCCTAAATCTCCCTAAAATCTCCCTTAAATCTCAGTCATGGTCTGATCACCTGTCTCCATTTTAGTAACTGAGCATCTTTCTATGCTTTACTATTTTTAATTGATTATTTTTAAGCTTTCATACAAATAAATATTTCATGTTTAGTATATTCTCACCCATATCTTTTTCACTTCCCTGTACCCTCCCATTGCCTTTGAAATATTCCTTTGTTCTTGTACACAATACCACACCTATTTTCATATTATATAAACATGAAATGCTTTCCATATCATTAAAATCTAGGAACCACACATGAATAAAATATTTTTCCATCTGTAATTGGTTAAATTGGATTGATAAGGTTATTTGTAGTTAAATCCACATTCCTTCAAGTAGCAAAATGTTATTATTCTCTAGAGATTACAGATAAAAACCATTCTCATATGCACACACACCACATTTTCTTCATATGTAACTTAGTTGATGGATACCTAGATTGCTTCCATAGCATAGCTATTATAAATCGTGCTAAACTAGACCTTGATGTGCACATTTCTCTGACATGTGAATGTGGAGTACTTTGAATAAAAATCTACAAACATTAGAGCTGGATCATATGATAGAGCTATTTTTAGTTTTATCAGCAACGTCCATACTGAATTCCACAGTGGCTGAACTAGTTTATGTCTTTCTGTTTTTTCACATTTTCACCATAATTTGTAGTTGGCTGCTTTCTTAATGATTGCCACTTTGAATACGGTAAAATGGAATCTTAACATTGTTTTTTAGGTTTTTTGGTTGGTTGGTTGGTTTTTTGTTTTGTTTTTAGTTTTAGTTTTTACTTATTCACTTTATATCCTGCTCACTGTCCTCCTTCCAGTCACCCCTCCCCTAATCCTCCTGCATTCCCATTCCCCTTCTCCTTTGAGTGGGTGGGGGTACCCTGGGTATTCCCTGACCCTGGCACTTAAAGTCCCTACAAGGTTAGACACTCCCTCTCTCATTGAAGCCAGACACCCCAGCCAGAAGAACCTATCCCACATATAGGAAACATTTTTTTGGATAGGCCCCAGTCCAGCTATTTGGGACCCATATGAATATGGATGTCAGGAAGTGCATGCTGACAGGAACCTGATATGGCTGTCTTCTTAGAGGTCTGCCAGAGTCTGACACACTCATAGGCAGATGCTCACAGCTAACCCTTGATCTGATCGTTGGTTCCCAATGGAGAAGTTAGAGAGAAGACTGAAGGAGCTGCAAGGGTTGGTGGCTCCATCAGGAGAGCAACAATACCAACCCACCAGAGCTCCCCAGGGTCTAAACCACCAGCCTGGGAGCACATAGGGAGGGACCCATGACTCCATCTGTATATGTAGGGGAGGATGGTCTTGTCAGGCATAGGTGGGAGAGGAAATCTTTGGTCCCATGAAGGCTGAAAACTGAGTGGGGGAGGAATTCGAGGGTGGGGAGGTGGGATTGGGGGGTAGGTGGGGGCAAACCATCATAGAAGTAGCAGGAGGGGATGGGATAAGGGGTTCCTGGGTGGTGGGGGAAATGGGGTAAGGGGATAAAATCTGAAATGTAAATATAATATCCAATAAAAAAGGAAGAAAAAAAAGAAAAAAACAAAGGAATTTATTATTTTTTAACATGTAACTATCATTTGACCTAAAATATGTTCTAAAAATGGACCCAGGAAGGGAGAAATAGCGACTTTTACAAAATAAAGAGCAGAAATTGAAAAAAAAGAATACCAAGCTGCACATTTGCTACATCTGTATGGGGAGACCTAGGTTCAGCCCCTGCATGTTCCTTGGCTGGTGGGTCAGTCTCTGATAGCCCCATGGGTCCAGATTAGTTGACTGTTGGTCTTCCTGTGGAGTTCCTATACCCTTTGAGGCTTGCAGTCCTTCCTCTGATTCCTCCACAAGGGTTCTCAAGCTCCATCCACTGTTTGGCTGTGGGTATCTGTAAAAACAAAGGCAGCATGAATATTGAAAGCAAATGGATGGAATTTGAGAATATCATGCTGAATGAGGTAATCCATTCCCAAAAGAACATGTATGGTATAAGTGGATATTAGTCATAAAATGCAGTCTACCCACGCTACACCCACAGACCCAAAGAAGCTAAAAGGGAAGAAAGCCAAATGTGAGGATGTTTGAACTTCATAGTCATAAGAGCAGATGGAGGTAGGGAACTGGGAGGGAGAGGAGATGGGGAGGGGAATGGGGGTGCTCAGGAACAAGTATGGGGTAAGAAAGGATATATCACCAGATAGGCATGAAAAATAATGGAAATCTTCAACTGATAGGGGTTAGGAGATTGGGGCATATCCAGGATGAGACAGAGACCTGGGATTCTTGTTCCAGGAAATGTTTATGAACCCCCCAAACCACCAACTAGCTGATTCTGAAGCAATCACATTAGGGTCTCTTTATTTGAGCTTGGGCTCCCTGCCAACCCTGACACAGCAGGAAGGTGGAGCCCCCAACTGAGTTTTAGGCTAGAATTTATAGAGGCAAGAATGGAGTATCTATCCTGATACACATCTGATTGGGGCCCACACATCTGATTGGGGACCCATTATGTTTTTCAACATAATTGGCTATTGCTGAGAACTGAACCATAAACTTAACTTCTGTTTTCCTCCTGATTGGTAGTTGTTAGGAAGTGAAGTGTCAGGGGCAGGCTTGTAACCTGGGGGTGCAGATTTGTTGGGGAATAACCCGGAAACTGGTGCCAGATGCAGGTTTTTTTAGGGGTATCCTGGAAACTGGTGCTAGGTACTGATCTGTTAGTTTACTTGAGTTCAACCTTAGGTCAGGTTCTCTAAGATGGAGTCTGAACCAAAATAATGAGTCTTTCAGGATAAGGGAGGCATCTAAGAATCAGTGGAAGTGACATTAGCTGTAACTTACAACACTGGAGATATAGAACCTGAAGAAACACTTCCTGTAGCCTCTTCAGGTAGAGACACCAACTCACTCACAAAACTTTCAACCCCAAATTATCCTGTCTACAAGAAATGCAGGCACATGGAATTGAGTAGATAGTGAGAGAGTGGCCAATCAATAACCAGCCCAACTTGAGATCCATTCCATGGGCAAGCAACAATCTCTGACACTATTAATGATGATCCATTATGCTTGCAGACAGGAGCATGTTGCCCCTGAGAGGCTCCACGTAGCAGCTGACTCAGAGAGATATAGACACTCCCTCAATGTAGTTTTGATTTGCATTTCTCTTAAGGTTAAAGATGTTGATGCTTTTCCATATGTTTTCCAACCATTTGTATCTCCTCTTTTGTGAACTGTCAATTTCACCAACCCATTTATTGATTGCATTGTTGAATTTCTTTTTAAGTTTTCCAATTCTTTGAGGACTCTAGATATCAATAATTTGTCACATGTATAGCTCTTACTAAATTTTTCTAGCCTCATTTTGCCCATTTTCTCAATAGTGACTTTATATGATGCCTAACAGAAATACTACAGGTATCTAGTATTAGGAAACATTCAATGAAGTCACCTGTTGATGCTTTATGTTTATTACCAATGGTATGTTTGCAAACTAGCACCCAGAAATAAAAGTGTGACGCATAAGGTTTACTCATTCTTATGGTACAAATATTCACACCACAACTGTTATCAAAAAACCAACATAAAGTCATTGCAGTTAAAATTAGCAAAAGAAAATGCACATAGTTTTCTGGAGCCATAACGAGTCTAGAAGACAGTTTCCTAACTAAGAACTTGACTTGTAAAATGCTTAATGTAATTCCTCATAGTATTTGTCCCATATTTTTAAAATGATGTGCTATTTTTCTGTGTATGTGTATCATATGTGTGCAGGAACCCTTGAAGGCCAGAAGAGGATGTCAGAGTCCCTGAGATCACAGTCAAGTTGCAGACAGTTGTGAGACGCTATGCAGGAGCTGAGAACCAAACTTTCATCTTTTGCAAGAGCAGGAGGTCTCTTGGCCTGTGAGCTATCTCTCCAGCCTATCCATCCATGTCTTAATGCTGATAATTCTAACATTTGGCCTGTTTTCTTCTCAAACCAAATTCTCATTCTCTAACACAAGAAGTAACCCCAGAACAATTTATCAGTCTTTACTGATCTGACAACCTCTTTATTCACTTAGGTTTTGGCATACCACCTGCTTCCAGAATTTTTGTCATCATGTCACATCAGCCTTTCCCACCATCTGTGCTTGAGGGACCTCTCTAATTAATTCATCTGTATCATTTGCCAACATCTTCTAGTAATAGCTGTGGCATGATTCTATCGGGGACCAGAAACAGGAACTGATGAAATAGAGGTACAGTTTGTAACTAAGATCCAAAGATTTCACTTGGTCTAATTAGCACTTCATTTTATCTGAGTAATGAGCACCTCTTCTGGGTACTAATGGGTGAGTAAGGCCACTATAAACATAACAGGAGTTTCAAGACACTATGGACACAACTCATTCATAAATTAAAAAGGAGTAGTATTCATTTAATGAACAACTCCCAACTTGTAGTTACACCTAAGCTGTGAACTTTGAATCAATCCATCATATAGAGTAAATAAACTCCAATTATTTACTTATACTCTCATATGGCGATTGAGTACATTACTTAGTAGCTGGCAAAGCTGGCAGCAAATTGATGCAATTATCTATGCAAGTGAGCAAATGATCCAATTATGTGTATAATTATGGCAAAGCATTAATGCTGATAATGATGAGAAAGATCATTCCATAATGACTGAGCCAGAAAAGAGAAAGGGATAATTTGATTTGGAAAACATGAAGCCACGGACAGCATCTGTGGGCAACTAAAAGCTCTTGGCTATTCAGATGATGAGGTCAGGGGCAAAAAAAAAGGACTTGCCCATTGGATTAGCAACTTTACATTGATTATAAAATACAAAATAATAATTAGGACACAGTAAAATTCATGCAGCAAAGAACAAAATAGTGCATATTGTTGTTTTAACATTTCATAAGATTTCAGCATTATCTTATACTAAGTTGCCCCCTCTGAACTCTGAACTATAACTGCAGAAATACTGATTGACTAAATGGCTCTTGCATTTTTGTGCCTTATGGAGATGTGTGCATATATTTAGCATAAGGAAATATATCTTCAAACTCTACATTAAAAGTCCACATAAAAGGTAGACTTCCAACAGAAACACATCAACAAAATCTCACCCAAAAATATATACAGCTTCTATTCACACTGCAATGTTGTGTTTCCTCGTGGCCAATCTCACCCCTCATTTATCTCGCTAACAACCTTAGCCCTGAAATGGAATTGTTCACTTGTTTATTCATTCTTTAATCTCTTTTATCATTCATTAAATAACCACTATTGAATATCTACTAATCTTGCAATTTACACTAAGATGTTTGCAATTAAATACCTTCAAACATATATGTATCTATAACAATGTGTATGTCCTTAAAGCACTCACAAATTTAATGCAAGAAAAATAAAACAGATAAGCATCCAATCACAAAAAAATTGTGAGAAAATGTGTGTATGTGTGCTGTGCTCTGTGTGTGTGTGTGTGTGTGTGTGTGTGTGTGTGTTTGTGATTGTGTGGAAAGAGGAATTCACAATAGTATATTCTTTTCTAAAATATATAACATCTGAGGAAAAGGGAAAACAGGAATGAGCTTAACAAAAATAGAAAACTGAACAGAGCAGAGTCAGTTCTCAGGGATCTTTACTGTAGAGAAAGACACATAATGAAAATAATATGCACATAGACAGGCCATTCCTGTCTGTGAAGCAGGTAGGCTATCTTCAGATCCTCATCCCTCTCTCCATCCATCCAAGTCCAATCCCCTACCTCTACTTCAGATGAACTGCAGCAGCATTGTCCTCACACCCCCAAGAGGATCAAACAGAAAGGTCTGCTTCTCCAAATAAAATCTCCCAATCTTGCTCTTAGCTGTGCAACACAATACTTACTGTCGCCTCCCTTCCCTGTGCCCCATCTCCAGTGAATGCCACAGGTATTCCCCTCCTAACCACTCCCCAAACTGTCAACGTAACCTAAGCCCCCAACTCTACTATTCACTCCCTGGGAACTTATACAGAGATCCTCAGACAGACATTATGCAGAAAGAAACACACAGAGAGAGAGAGAGAGAGAGAGAGAGAGAGAGAGAGAGAGAGAGAGAGAGAGAGAGAGAGAGAGATATCTTAGAACACTAAGCACTAATAGACTGTCTCTATTACATTCCTCACAAATCTCAGGGAACCCCTTGGAAGAGTAGGTGAAAAAAATGAAAAAGCCAGAAAAGATGTAGAATACCAAGAAAATATGGCCCTATAAATCAACATGAACAAAGCACACAGAGACTGAAGCAGCAAGCACAAGGCCTTCACAGGGACACCAGGTCATTTGTGTGTATATTATAACTTCCAGTTTAGTATTTTTATGAGACTCCTGGGTACAAGAAACAACAGATGTCTGACTCTTATTCCTTCTCTTGGTGCTTTTCCTTCTATTGGTCTGTCTTGTCCAATTTCAGTGTGATAGTTTTTCTTTAATGGTTTTAGGAGAGACAGATTTCTACTCACTCTGGGTCTCCAGCCTTATGAAATGGCACCACTCACTTTTAGGGTGGGTCTTGTCTCCTCATTTAAAATTCTCTGAAAATACACTAGAAAATACATTTAGAAGTATGTCTCCTAGCCAATTCTAAATCCAGTGAAGTAGACAATTTTAAAAAAAAATCACATGAAACATATGTAATAGGTAATATAAGTATTCAACTTTTTAATACATAGTCAAATTTCTTTCACAAAGCAACTATATGAAATTACATCATAAGTGTGGCCTTGGTGGTATACCAGTGAGCCTAGCTGGCATCTGAATTAGATCCTCACCAAAAAATGTATAAGAGAATTCCCATATATCTTTTCTTTAACACTTGATATCATCAGGATCCACTTATTTAGCAATCAGATGGAAAAATAACATCACATTTTTGTTCTGATATTAATTTCCACCAGTATAACTGGGAATACATTTTCTTCAAGTCTACTGACCTTAGACAGTCAGTCCACCTTCTCTGAAGTACATAGCCCTACATTTTGTCTCTATTTTTATTGTTTCATTTTTCTGTGTTCTATCAGGTTATATGATTTCTTTGTGTATTTTTGCTATTCATGAATTCACAGCACCTCTTATATCCTCCACCAGGCCTGCACAGAACTGGACCTGTAAACAGCCAACTCTGGGTCTTGTAGTGTCTCACTTAGCTGTAATACTCCCTGGTAAACTGTAGACTACTTGTACACTTGTAGGGTGGGAATGTCACTGTGATAGTTTAAATGAGAATGGTCCCTATAGGCAACATATATTTGAGTGCTCATGAATAGTCTGTGGAACTTTTTACAAAGGACTAGGAAGTATGACCTCGTTGGATGAAGAATGTCACTATGAGTGGGCTTTGAGTTTCCAAAAGTCCTTGTCATTCCCAGCTAGTTCTCTCTCTCTCTCTCTCTCTCTCTCTCTCTCTCTCTCTCTCTCTCTCTCTCTCTCTCTCTCTCTCTCTCCCCTCTCTCTCCTCTCTCTCCTCTCTCTCTTCTCTCTCTCTCTCCTCTTTCTCCTCTCTCTCTCTCTTTCTCTCCTCTCTCTCTCCTCTCTCTCCTCTCTCTCTCTCTCCTTCTCTCCCCCTCTCCATTTTCCTTTCTTTCTGTTTCTGTTTCCTGCTTATGGGTTAGCTGTGAGCTCTCAGCTGCTCCTGCTCTTGTAACATGCCTATCTGCCTGCTCCCCTGCTTCCCACAAGAATGTTCATGAATTCACTCTTTGAAACCCTAAGCCCCAATAAATCTCTTCCTCTATAATTTGCTTTAGTCATGGCATCTCATTTCAGCAGTTCAAAAGGAACTATGGCAATCATTATCTTCAGGCACTGTCTTCATTCATATTTCAAAAATCTCATCACATTTGTCATTTACTTTTTCTTTCAGGCAAATTTATCTTACTCTTTTTGTTCAGGAAAAATAATTAAAAATGTTTTTTTTTTCCTGTAAACTGATGAACCACTTATTTTTGTTAGCAATCAATTGTGAATTCATTACCCTTTATAATATCCAGAACTGCCACATGCAGTTATGCAATGAACATCATGCCTAACTATGGAGACCCTAAATTGTCTCCCTTCACACCTGCATATTAATGTCCAATGAAACCAAAAACATCGGCAGATCAATGTGCAGTAAGGATGGCTAGCTCTAATTGGATAAGCAATTCCAAGGGACCACAGGTCATCTATAGTCATAATGACTATGCCCTTCTGGTGTTTAAGTGAGTGGCAAATTTAAATATAAAGTATCAGAACGGTTTATCACAGCAGGAGCTTCATTAAGTACAATTAATTATAGCTTTGATAACATGAGATTCTTACAGGAATTATTAAATTCTAAGGAGACACAAAAATAACCATAACACATCGACACTTATTAATGAATGTGAGAACCAGATGGTTCAGGACATAAATGGTATATAACTTAAAATCACACAATTCATACAACACAGTTAAGCATTGATTATTTGTAACTCATGAACAAAACCACTACTACCTCCTTCTCTATCTGTAGCTCATGTGACTTATTTCTCCTCAGCTCCTGTCTCTCTCCAAGTACTTTATTACCTTACTCTGATTTAACATTTTGTGATAAAATATTCCCCCCCCCCTCCTCCTCCTCCTCCTCCTCCTAGTTTTCATCATTTTCCTATCTTTGGCCACTCTCTGATTATGTATGTCAAAGATCATTCTAGCAGCCTCTAGTATAGTAATTAATTTCAAATGAGGAGGAAAGCATCTGAGGTACAATTTCCTGTTTTGTAGAGGTTAGAAACTAAAAAAACTATGCCTACATGTGGCAGAAACTAAAAAAACTATGAATTAAATTAAATTAAATGAATTTTGGCTTAAGATTAAGACAGAATTTACAACAGTTTCTGGAATGACCCTAAACATACTCCTGTCATTTTATACTATGTATTTATGTGAACTGGTGTTTTTAACAGTGACAAATGTAAAATCAATATATCAACCAACTCTGAAAAATGTTCTGAATAATCAAATATTTGGCAAGATTTAACTTCCTATCTAAAAACAAATTCATCAACATCATTAGAATACAAATTTGTTTTTAATATAATAATTATATTAAATATATATTATTGTTAAAATAAAATTTAGATAGATAGATAGATAGATAGATAGATAGATAGATAGATAGACTGGAAAAAGCTTTGAATAAATTTTTTGAAAGTTTAAACCAGAAAATGTTTGATTCCCATAGCCATTTTTATTTTCTTTTTGCTTTTAAATCTTTTTTTTTTTTTTTTTTTTTTTTTTTTTTTTTTTTTTTTTTTTTTTTTTTTGGTTTTTCAAGACAGGGTTTCTTTGTGTAGCCCTGGTTGTCCTGGAACTCACTCTGTAGACCAGGCTGGCCTCAAACTCAGAGATCCACCTGCCTCTGCCTCCCAAGTGCTGGGATTAAAGGCGTGCGCCACCACTGCCCGGCACTTTTAAATCTTTTTAAATGTATTCTTCTCTTATACAATATATCCCTACCACATCATCTCCTCCCTCCAATCCTCCCAGTCGCACTCTCATCTCCCCTCACTCAGGTCCACTGCTCCTTTATTTCCCATCAAAAAAGAACAGACAGGCCTCCCATAAATATCAACTGAACACAACATAACAAGATGCAATAAGACTAGACACAAACCCTCATATTAGGGCAGGGCAAACAGCCCAGTAGGAGTCCCATGATCAGGCAAAAGAGTCAGAGAAACCCATTATTCCTACTTTTAGGAGTATCACAAAACCCAAGCCAAACAACTACAACATATTTGCAGAGGACCTAGTGCAGACTTAATTGGGCTCAGTGATTGCAACTTTAGTCTGTGTGAGCCACTAAGATCCCTGCTTAATTGATTCTGTGGGCTATATTTTCCTATTGTTCTTGACCCCTCTGGCTCCTCCAGTCCTTCCTTCCCTTCTTTGTTTTGGTGTGAGTCTCTGCATTTTCTCCCATCAGCTGCCAGAGAAAGTCTCTCTGATGAGGATTGGGCCAGGCACTGGTATATAAATATAGATTATCATGAATCCTTCCAGATCCTGGCCATCTATGCAGTGTCAGTCATTGGCTCCCTCTTTGTGGCCTAGACCTCAAGTTAGAACAGCCATTGCTTGGCCACTCCCACAAGCTCTGACTCACCATTGTCCCAACATATCTTGCAGGTAGGACAGGATTTTTGCCTTGGTTAGTGTCCCAGTACTACCAGTGGGAGCCTTGCCTGGTTAGAGAAGATGGCCAGTTCAAGATCCATCTCCTCCATCACTAGGTTTCCACATGCCCTCAAATACCTCCCAACTCCAGTATCTCTTCTAGTACTCTTTCTCTCTGTCCCTTCCTTAGTGAACTGATCCCTTGAGCTTTCCCATCTCCACCTGCTCCCAGTTCACCTGCAAAATCTCTATTATTTCTGCTTCCCAGGGAGATCTATGCATTTCCTCCTAGAGTCCTCCTTATAGCTTACACTTTCTGGGCCTGTGGATCATAACATGATTATCATTTATTTAACAGATAATGCAAGTGAATACATACAATGTTTATTTATTACTCAGATGATTCTTTTCTAGTTCCAACAATTGGCCTGAAAATTTCATGTTGTCTCATTTTTAACTTCTGAGTAATTGTCCATTGTGTAAATGTGCCACACTTTCTTATCAATTCTTCAGTTGAGGGACATCTAGGCTGTTTCCAGTTTCTGGCTACTATTAATAAAGACACTATGAACATAACAGAGCATGTGTCCTTGTGATAGGATGGAGTGTCTTTTGAGTATATATCCAAGCCAGCCATGGAGGAGTATTCCCTTTGCTCTATATCCTCAATGCCTAAATACTCAGGAACACATTTTGACTGGCAAAGGGACACCACAAACAGAAAAAGTTAAAGGAACCTATCATAGACCCTCATACAGAAAAACGTGGCCATATACATTCATTCTGTGTTAAATGCTGTAAGGATAAGTGGTATAAAACTTTACAGCAGTAATCTTTAAAGTAGGAGAAATGTTTATATAAGCCCCTCCTTTCTACTTCCTATAGAGTGCAATGAGAAAGAACAAGGTTACAATTAAGTCAATCATCCCCCAAGAAATATGAAGTGATCTTGAGAATAAATCCTGTAAATAACTAATAAAATGTTTCCTGGGTATTGAGAAAATAATGCTAATGTAGAGGTGACACTCCTGAATCCCTTGTGGATTGTATTCTCTGTCACCATCATCCACACCAAAAACCAAAACAATTCTTATTAACTAAACTTATGAACCTTAATCCAATCAGCAATACCAAAGTCTTTGAGGTTGAGACATATTTAAAATAGCTGAGGCTTAAATTCTGCTGAAAGCCAGGTTAAGATAACTAATAATTGAGAATTTAATAAAACTACATGATAAAGATTAAAATGGCATTAATCAGGGATGCCATTAGCAAAATAAGATTTGTGATCACTCACTATGAACATTTAGCCTTGAACATACTTATACAAGATGAGTATTGCAACCATTACTGCTTATTTTCAGCTATGCTAAATTTGGAACTAAGGTAGGCAGCCCTGGGTATGTCTTTGATGATATTTCCAGAGAGGTTTAACCAAGGAGACAATATGCACTTTGACTTTGTGCAGCATCATGTGATTGACTGAAGAGAAGGAGATGGGTGGGGGGTGGCAAGTATGAGTATTCACCCCTTTCCTTCCTTACTGTAAGAAAAAATGATAAGCATAGCTTGTTTCTGAATGACATGCCTTCCCCATTGTAATGATGCCCTCAAACTTTGAGCCAAAAATATGTCTCTGGGATATTTTGTCGCAGCAATGAGAAAAAATAAAGAGTTAATGTATACATTATTTCCAACTTTCCCATGAAACTACCTTAAACAGTCACTTAACTTCTGATAATGTTATCAAGTCAAACCAAAGAAAAAGAAGAGTAGTTCAGTCAGTAAGCAAAACACAAATTAGACAGAGTTTAGTTCGAAGTGTCAAAAGCATGGCTTTATTCCAGAGTGAAGAAAAGGATGTACAGTAATATGTACAACTGAAGGAGTATATAGATAAAAACATTGTCTCAGGCAATGTAAATTAAATTAAACATTAACATAGCAAATTGATTTATATAAACACTTTGAAATATCTCAGTGGATGAAAGGTCATCTTTATAAAGAATAAAATGAAAGATTTATGCATGTCTCTGAAGCAATCACTTCTTTCTTCTTTCATTTTCTCTCTTCAGACAAATCTACTTTAAATGTGATGATTTTAAAACTACCAGCATCAATCCAGTTTTAGCCACCTATAGCTTTTCAATTCACAGAATACATGTAAGGTTATCAAACATACTGATTGGTTTTTCTAACTTCTGATTGTGCTCCAATACACTGATGCCCCCACTATGTTTTTATTTTATCGTCCACCATGGTGGAAAATTTGCAGACATTGGTGTAGGTATAAAATTTTTGCAACCTACTTTTAATATAGGTTCAACCTCTCCTCTAGCACACCACCCAGCACAGATAGTAGAAGAAAAAAGTTATTAGGATATGGGGGAATTGGACCTGTTCAGCAATAGTTCTTTGGGGGTGAGCTTAATCTTTTTTTGGCAGAAGTTAAGTCCTGTAGCAAACACCAAATACAGCATAGCACCTGCACACCAGTCCTCTAGGCAGGCAGATACCACATAGAAACTGGCAGCTACAGTCCAGTCCTTTCTGCAGGCAGACACTAGGCACAAACCAACAGCTTCCGTCCAGTCCTTAAGGCAGGCAGACACCAGGCATGAACCAGCAGCTAGCTGTATTTCAATCCTGAAGAATCTGCAAGAATCTCTAACAGGTCTGAGGCAAGGCCACAGAAACAGCAAGTAGTTCTTTGGTGAGTTTCTCTCAATAGCAGCATTACCACAAGTTGAGCTCAACAACATTATGTAAGGTGAACCGATACATGTGTGGCTTTGGAGAAGAATCGTGAGGTGGAACAAACCAAACCAAAGCTCATTGCTTATCTCCCATTGTCTGTAGGATCATATCTATACTCCATCAAGTGTCCTTTCATTTGTTTGCTATATTATAACATCCTTTCACTTGTGTCTGCTTTAGGAAAACAGTCTTTCACATGTTTGGTATTTGGACATGCTTTCACCTGTGTTCCCCAGCAAACCATCATTTGACATAACTAACTTTCCAAAGAAACTAGAAGTTTCCACTTCATAGCAGTGTTCACCTTTCCATGAAAGAATCCATTAACAAGTGCAATATTATTGAACCCTACTTCTTATTATCAAAAACCCCTTGATTCTAGCCATGAATCTTTTGAAACCATACTATGTAACACACACACACACACACACACACACACACCACTGAAAATTCCCTGTATGCAATGTCTCTTCACTAGTTTATTCTATATTTAATACAGTTTTTTAAACAGAGGCTAAGAAAATGTATTAACTCTCAGCTGAAATCACCATCAACTTATTTGTTATTCTATAACCAATATTAACAGTGGGCTCTAATCCAGTTTGGTAATTTAAAATTCACTATTTGTTAATAAGTAGTCTTTATAAGGCTCAGGCTTCATAGCCACAGAAAGAGAAGTTAATGGAAAGTATTTCCTGATGCTTTAACTTTGAATAACTCTGCCTTCAACTCCAGCCTGTCAAGTAGTTAATGATCATAAACAAATGCTTGAATGTACTAGAGAGATTGCTATTTAAAGCAAAATTATAGTCAATCTACTGGCAAAGCAAAAAGTTTCCTGAAATGAGAATAATCATCTCCTAAATCATATGTTGCAAATATATATTTGTGTGTGTGTGTGTGTGTGTGTGTGTGTGTGTTTCTTCTTACTAGAGTGAGCAGAGGAGTAAGGTCGACTTTCAATTGGAGAATAATCCCTACAAAACTGGTCCACAAACTGGTATTATGATGCCTAGAGAAACAATGTGGACTATTGGGGAAGTAGTGTCCATTGATGTGAAGGAACACCATGACTAAGGCAACTCTTATAAAGGCAAACACTATTTGGGGCTGGCTTACAGTCTCAAAGGTTCACTCCATTATTGTGCAGGCAAGCATGGTACTCGAGATGGAGCTTAGAGTTTGACATCTTGATCCACAGGGAGCCAGAAAGAGACTGACTTCTGCAGGCAACCAGGTGAGGGCTCACTTTCCACACTGGATGGAGCTTGAGAATAGTGCCTCAAAGCCTATCCCCACAGTGATGTACTTCCTCCAACAAGGCTGCACCTACTCCAACAAAGCCACACTTCCTAATAGTAGCATTTCCCATGGGCCAAGCATATGCAAACAAGTAGGTATGTATAAAAGAATGGATCCTGAAGATACGATGTTCTTGACACAAACAAATGGTCTTTATTATGTCATAGCAACCATAAGAATTTTAAAGAGTAGATCTTGTCTAAAAAGAAATTTCATGGCTTTGGAGATGGCTCAGGTAATGCTCCACAAGTATGAGAATGTGGTTTAATTCCCAGGATGCAGACAAAAACCAAGTGTGGTAGCATGTACCTGTAATCATCTACTGATGAAGAAGTTCTAGGCCAGTTGAGCTACATATTAAATTCCAGTCCAACCTAGACAAACTCTATATTGACAGAAAATGAAAGAAAAGAAAAGAAAAGAAACACAGACAGAAAGGGAGGGAGAAAAGAAGGAAGGAAGGAAGGAAGGAAGGAAGGAAGGAAGGAAGGAAGGAAGGAAGGAAGGAAGGAAGGGGACAAAGGGAATGATGGAGAATGGGATGGAGGAAGGTATGGAAGGAGGGACAGATAAAGGGATGTTGGGACAGAGGGACAGATGAATGGATGTTGGGAAGAAGGGAGGGAGGAAGTCAGGGATGCCCTTGTCAAATGTTCATACATGAAAAAATTACTTCACTACCCATGGCTTGAATCAGATACAGGGTTCACTCTGAATTTTTCATTCTAATCTTATTATCTAAAAACTCTGATCCCCCAACACACACACACACAAAATTTCCCAAGGATTTCCTCATACCAGTACTTTCTCTCCAGTCACTCTTATTGTAGAATTGTCACCTCTAAGCATAAATTGCTAAATCATTCTTCCAAATAGGCTCTATACTTATTCTCTGGCATCTGGGTATTCTGTATTCAACATATCACCTTGATTGTTCCTGTTTACTGTAATCCAGGTGGCATAACTCCATTCAAAATCTTCCAATGGTTTTCTATCTTATCTTACATCCCAAGCCTCTTGTGAGATTCTGATTTGAGCTCCCTCACCCTTGCAGAATACACATTCATTACTTCACCTTCTTCCTCATCCATACAATCCTAGACACACTACCTTTCCTACTGTTGATCAAATTGTCAAACACATTTCTGCCTTTCTATATGTTATTTACCTAGAATAGTTCCCTTGAGCATATATAATTCTTCTCTTCTGACCAACTACTTGTACATTTTAGTAGTGCTTTCTATTATCTATTCTTTATAAAACAGAAACCACAAATGCACCACAATATCCCCTCTACATCTCATCCTATGTTATCTTTTTCTTACAACCTTTTTCTCATGAGAAAGTTCACAATTGACTCAATTATATATATCTTTCAATGAGATTCTGCCCTCCCTATTGCTAAAGAGTATATATTTTTCACTGCTCTATCACCATGCACAACAAAATTCAACACCAAGAAGGCTTTCAAATATTTGTTAAAAGAAGGAATTTGTAAATTTGGATCATCAGCAATTTCTGTCAATACAACTTCTAAGATTCATGTCAAACTGATTTATTTCTCTCCAAATCATTGTTGTAACCTTAGTTTAAACTTCTCCCATTTTCTCCTATGCAGTTTCCCTCTCACTTCTGGTCTTTTGACCACTACTCTCAATCTCTTACATTTTTTCACAGTGTAGTCTTCTAACAATGTATATCAGATTATATCTTCTCCTAGGCAAAACTCCCCAGTGGCTTCTCATTGCTTTTATGATGAAATTCAAACCCCTTCAAAGCTCTGCATGACCTAGTTTCTGCCAACTTTCCAACCTAATTTTATATCACTCTCCTCTGCATTTAAGATTTTTTTCCTTCTGTGCGTACAAGGAACCATTTCAGTGTTTCTTAGGTACCATTTGTTCTGCCAGGATTTCTTCTCTTCTGACTTTTTATGTTTTAGGTTATCAACCTTATAAGAGATATCTTCTTTCCTATGTGAAGTGAGACTCATTTTATCATTGTGTTATAATGATGTCTCATGTTTTTTTCTTAACATGTACCCAAATTTATAATAATATGTATATATTTACTTCTTTAATCTACCATGGATCTTGTTTGTTTTGTTTACCAATAATTATCCATTTTAGTAAAGATTTGGAATACAATAAATGAATTAGGATTTTTGTCTAAGCCAGTATTTCTCAACCTTCTTAATGCTTTCATGCTTTATTACACTTCCTCATGTTGTGTTGACGCACCAATAATAACATTATTTTTGTTGCTACTTTACAACTGTAATTTTGCTACTCTTATGTGTTGTAATGTAAATAGTTTTGGAGATAGAAGTTTGCCAAAGGAGTTTTACCCCATAAGTTGAAAACCATTGGTCTAAGTCGGTGTCATTTAAGCCTATATAATTTTCCTAGGATTTTTCTATTACAGAGATCCAAACAATATACCAACATAATGAACTATAACTTTCTTGTTCAACTCTGCTATTTCAGAAAAGAGTGTAGTTTTGGTATTAGCATATAGTATAAATGTTTTATGGAACTACTTCCTATGTAAGAAATTTGATATATAAATGAATTTCACATGAAGTATAGTGAGTAATCATGAAGACTGGGAATGAGTCAAAAAGTAATATATAGATATTTGTTTCATGTCTGATTTCTATTTATGAAGATTCTTCTCAATGTGAAAGTTCACATTTTATGCTCTTTATTGCCAAGTATGCCATTCTTGGCACATTTCCTATTTGCTACCAAGAGAAAAGCATAATAATGCTGTAATTCATAATTTCTTAGCTTCTGAGACCCTATCTGTAATAAAATGGTATGTACCTCAACACTATATTTTTTAATATTTAGTACAATGTATTTAATGTAGATTCCTTCATAATACATAATGCTTAATATTCCATCCTTTGTAAAGACTGGTTTCTAATGGGTCTTTTAGAAGTCAATTAGGAGTTTCCATCACAAAGACCTTAATGCAAACCTTGAACATAAAAGAAAACCTGAGAGCCAAGAAGCAACATGAAATAAACATTCTAATACCTAATAAAATAGACATTTCACCAAAATTAATCAGAAGAGGTGGTAAAGGACACTTCATACTCATCAAAGGAAAAAATTGACCAAGATGACCTCTTAATTATGAACATCTATTCCTCAAATGCAAGGCCACCACATTCATAAAAGAAACATTAATAAAGCTTTAAATCACATAAAGAAACTCGCATGTTAGTGGTAGGAGAATTCAACATCCTGTTCTTAGCCATAGAAACAGAACATCCTTTTCTGAGGTCATAGAAACAGAAACTAAACAAAGAAATAAAGAAAATAACAGAGATTATGGATCTACTTGACTTAAAAGATATCTATAAAACATTTCACTCAAACACAAAAGAATATACCTTCTTCTAAGCACTTTACAGAACCCTCTCCAAAATTAACCCTATAGCAGATCATAAGACTCAACAGATACAAAATAATTGAAATAACTCCTTGTATCCTCTCGCACCAAAATGAATTGAAGCTCAGGATTAAAGCTGGCCTTCAACAGCAGAAACAACAGAAAACCTACAAACTCATGGCAACTGAACAATGACCTACTCCATGATCACTTTGTCAGGAAATAAAGAAAGAAATTAAAGATTTTCTAGAATTAAATGGAAATGAAAGCACACCATACCCAAACATATGAGACACAATGAAAGTGGTACTGAGAGAAAATTCCTTAGCACTATATTTTAGCCTTCATAAAGAAATTGGGAAGTTCTCACACTAGTACTATAAAAGTATACCTGAAAGCTCTAGGAAAAAAGAGAAGCAAACACACCCAAGAAGTGTAGATGGCAAGAAATAATCAAACTCGCTGGTGAAAGCAATACATTAGAAACAGAAGAATACAAAGAGTCAATGAAACCAAGAGCTTATCCTTGGAGAAAATCAATAAGATAGACAAACCCTTAGCCAAACAAACTAAAAGGTAGTGATAACATACCCAAATTAATAAAATCAGAAATGAAACAACAGACACTGAGAAAATTCAAAGAATCATTAGGCCCCATTTCAAAAGCCTGTACTCCACAAACATTGGAAAAATCTAAATGAAATAGATAACTTTCTAGATAGATACCACTTACTAAAGTTAAATCAAGATCAGGAAAATCATTTAAATAGTCATCTAACCCTGAAGGAAATAGAAGCAGTCAGTAAAATCTCCCAACCAACCAACAAACCACCAAACAAACAAAAAATCCCAGAGTCAGACAGTTTTAGTGCAGAATTCTACCAGAGCTAAGACTCCTCAAACTACTCCACAAAATACAAACAGAAGCAACACTGCCAAATTCATTCTATGAAGCAACAGTCACCCTGATATGTAAACCACACAAAGACTCAACAAAGAAATATAATTTCAGACCAATTTTCTTTATGAATATTGATGCAAAAATACTCCATAAAATACTGAAAAATTGAATGCAAGAACACATCAAAATATCATCTACCATTATCAAGTAGGCTTCATGACAGGAATACAGGGATGGTTAAATATATGAAAATCTGCCCACATAATTTACCAAATAAACTAAATGAAAGAAAAAGATCACATGATCATCTCATTAGATCCTGGAAAAGCCTTTGACAAAATTCAACACCACTTCTTGTTAAAAAGTCTTGAAAAGATCAATGATAAAAGGTATATACCTAAAGATAATAAAAACAATGTACAACAAGCCAATAGTTAACATTAAATTAAATGGAACAAAACTTAGAGTAATTCCACTGCAATTAGGGACAAGAAAAGGTTGCTCACTCTCCTCCACTATATTCAAAATAGTACTTAAAATTCTAGCTAGAACAATAAAACAACTTAAAAAGATCAAGGGCATAAAATTGTGAAGGGAGAAGTCAAAGAATTGCTAGTCATAAATGAGATGATACTATGCATAAGTGACACCAAAAATTTTACCAAAGAATTCCTGCAACTGATAACAACTTCAGAAAAGTGGCTGGATACAAAAAAAAAATCAGTAAACCTCCTATATACAAATAAATACTGATAAATCAGTAGCCCTCCTTTATACAAATGATTAACTGGATGAGAAAGAAATTAGTGATGCAACACTCTTTACAATAACCACAAATAATATAAAATATCCTTAGGTAACTCTCACCAAGCAAGTGGAAAAAATGTATGGCAAGTCTCTGAAGAAAGAAATTGAGAAATATATGAGAAGAAGGAAAGATTTCCCATGCTCATTGGAAGGTTAACATAGTAAAAATGGTCATCTTACAAAAGGCATTCTGTAGATTCAGTGAAATCCCCACCAAATTCCAGCACAATTATTTACAGACCTTTAAATAACAATTCTCAAGTTTATGTGTATTGTACAATCCTTTACAATAAAAGAACCTCTGGAAGTATCATATTCCTGATTTCAAGCTATACTACAGAGCAATAGTGATTTTAAAAACTGCATGATATTGCCATAAAAATGGAAAGGTTGATCATTAGAATCAACTGAAAGACCCAGAAATAAGCCCACACACCTATGAACAATTTTTGATGAAGAAGCCAAGACCATACATTGGGGGAAAAAGCATCCTCAACAAATGGTATTGGTATACCTGAATGTCTGCATGAAGAAGAATCCAAATAGACCCATATCTATAACCCTGCATAAAATTCATGCTCAAATAGATCAAAGACTTCAACATGAAATTGAACACACTAAATAAATTTAATAGAAGAGACAAATGTTGGTACAGGAGACAAATTCCTAAACAGAAAACCAATAGCTCAGGCACTAAGAACAACAATAAATAAATGATCAACAATTAATAAATGGGACATCATGAAGCTGACAAGATTTTGCAAGGCTAAGGACACCATCAGTAGACCAAAACAGCAGTCTACAGAATGGGAAAATATCTTTTCCAACCCTATACCCTACAGAGATTTATTATCCAAAATATATAAAGAACTCAAATTAAATACTAAAAAAACCAAATAACACAATTTAAAAAATGGGGTGTAGACCTAAGCACAGAATTCTCAACAGATGAATGTCAAATTAGCTAGAAGCACTTAAAGAAATGTTCAACATTCTTAGTCATCAGGGAAATACAAGTTGAAAGAATTCTGAGATTCCATTTTTCACCCAACTGAATGGATAGCAATAAAAACTCAAGTGGGAGCTCATGCTGGTAACATTCCTCCATTGCTGGTCAGAAGGGCAAACTGATACAACCACTTTGTAGATCAACTTGGCAGTTTCTTAGAAAATTGGGAATAGTTTTACCTCAAGACTCAGCTATACCATTTCTGGGCATATACCCAATAGATACCCCACAATACCATATGGACACTTTCTCAATTATGTTCATAGCAGCTTTATTCGTAATACTCAGAAACTGAAAACATCCTTAATGCCCCTCCACTAAAGAACAGATAATGAAAATATGGTATATATACACAATGGACTACTGTTCAGCTGTTAAAAGGAAAGGCATCATGAAATTTGCGATGGAACTAGAAACTATCATCCTAAGTGAGGTTACCCAGATCCAGAAGACACGCATGATATATACTCACTTATAAGTGGATATTAGTCATAAAGTAGAGGATAACCATATTACAAACCACAGACCCAAAGAAACAAAGTAATAAGGAGAGCAAAAGAGAGGATGTGGAGATCTTACTCTGTCAGTGGAGGTGAATGGAGGGAGGAAATTTGGTAGGAGATGGAGTGAAGAGAGGCACAAGAATGGGACTTAGATGTGGGGAGAGGGAGTCAGGAGAAGGCTAGGAGTTAGAACAAAAATCGATGGGAGGCATCTCTGGGACTAGCTGGAGACCTGGGATGGGAAAGGCTTTCTCGAGTTTCTGGGTTGACCCTGCCTAAGATTACTGCTAGTGTGTAATATAGATACTTAAGTGGCCATGTACTATAGCCTGGCAGGACTACTAGTGAATAGAGGAAGATACCAACTGACCCACAAAACTTTCAACCCAAAATTTGCCCTACCTACAAGACATGCAGATATAAAGATGGAGCAGAAATTGAGGAAATGGCCAACCAATGAATGCCTGGCCCAACTTTAAACCCACCTCATGGGAGAGAGCTAACCCCTGACACTATTAATGATGCTCTGCTCTGCTTGCAGACAGGGGCCTGGCATATTTGTCTCCTGAGAGGCTTCATCCAGCATTTGATGGAAACAGATGCAGAGACTCACATCCAAATATCAAACATTAGGTGGAGCTTGGGGAATCTTGGGAACTAGTATGATATAGAATTGCAGGAGCCAGAGGGGGCAAGGATACCATAAGAAGACCCATAAAGTCAACTAACCTGAGCCCATTGGGACTCACAGAGACTGAACCACCAACCAAAGAGTACATGTAGACTGGACCTACACCCCCCATATACACCACACATATGTAGTAGATATACAGCTTGGTCTTCATGTGAGTCCAGAGCAAGTGGAGCAGGGGCTATCTTAGTCTTTGTTCCCTGCCATTGGCTCCCCTTCTCCTACCTGGACTGCCTGATTGGGTCCCAGTGTGAGAAGTGTTTAGTCCTGCTAAGACTGGATGTCCCAAGGTGGGGTGGTATCCAAGAGAGGTGTGGCTTCCCCTTCTCTGAGGAGTAGGGGAGAGATAATGGAGGGAGGTATTTGTAAGAATGGAACTAGAAGATGATGAAGGACAGGGGGCCTTGATTGGGATGTAAAGTGAATAAGTAAGTAAATTAATGAAAAATAAAAAAGAAACAGTAATTTTCCAATGATCTTTTATCTTTTAAAAGATTTTTATCTGTTTGATTGATTGTTTTTGTTTTATATCTTTGAGACCATGTCTCACATTGTAGCTCATGCTGACCAGAAACTCACTGTGTAGCTTAGACTGGCCTTACACATCTGAAAATCCTCTTTCTTCATTCTCCCAAATACTAGGATTATAGATAAGAGCTACCCCAGCTGTTAAAAAACAACATCATGAAATCTGCAGTCAATTGAATGCAACTAGAAAAAGATCATCCTGAGTGAAGTAACTCAGTTCCAGAAAGATAAAACTGGTCTGAATTCACTTGTGAGAGGATATTAGCCATTAAGAAAATGAAAAATAAGCTACAATCAATAGTCCCGGTCGCTGGAATCATGGATGGGAAGGAAGTGGTGTGGAATCCTAGTACAGTAGAAACTTCTTGGAATCTATGAAGGTGATCTTAATGAGGGTTCCTAGTAATGGAGAATATGGAGTCTCAAAAACAAAAGGAAAGAAAAAAATAGATAAAGATCACTCAGCTTGATTCATTAATAGTACAAACACAAAACAACACACTGTCCAAGTGTGTATTACCTTAAGCCATAATTATTGAATTCCTAAAATATAAGTTCATTATACTATACATTAATATAAATTTAATTCCCTGAGCTACTTCGAGTTCTATGAGAGAGAATAACAAAGAGCTGATGATCCAGGGCTTGGGAGATTGTTGTGATCCATACTTAATGCCATCCTAGCAAAGTTGGGCTGCTCCTCTCAACTCACAATGTTCAGCTTCCACCCAAAGGAGCTGCTGTACTCTATGATCATCTGTAGCCTCTACCCTCCAGGAAATTTGTAGTGACTTTGGCATTATTCTTACTTTACAAGGAACATTGTCAGCACTGTCCTGAGCTCATATACACACTGAGAGTCACATAGCCATTGAATATGATTTCAACCTCTTCCTTTGATATCTTCCCTTTGGATATTGGGAAAAAAATAGCTAAGGCATAGGTTCGACAGAAAAAAACACATGATTTGGTCAACTATTTAATGTGAAAGGAGCAAGGTGATATGTGAGAAGAGGCTAGGTGGACATGGGGAGTAATGGGATCTTTTGGAAATGCTTCATATGCATCCAAAACTGAGAATATGAATTTTAGAAGCAGGTTATGCCTGGTTTAAGCTAGACATAGTAGAGGTAAAGACCCAAACCTGGAAATCTGGATGCTCAATCTCTGATATCTTCATGGGAAATCAGTGTGGGTTTTAGTAGGAAAAGTAAGGTACTTTGACTGTAAGCAAGCAATAAGCACTGAGATATCTGATCAATTAGGGTAAAGGCCATGAACACAACATAAGTATCAAAATATGTTGGAGGTATCCTGGTTTTAAAACAAACAAACAAAAGAATATCATTGCTTTTGGTGTTAACTGTAGGAGCAACTTCCATATGGGTTTGCTAGTTATGAAGATAGGCAAGGTAACCATGGGTAGAAAAAGCAGTGATTATACTCACACAAAAAAATGTCTATCTATTATCTGGCATAGCTTAAGAATGGCCTCAGAAAATCTGACATTACCACATCACTCCATGACCAGAGATTATAGAAGAACCTGATGGCAGTGCCAAACAATTGTTTCAAATACCCTCACAGTATACAGATGTGGCCATTCCTTATCTGATACAAAACACACAACTTGGGCAAAAGGATGAGGTAACTAGATTAGGTGGCAGAAATTGCAAGAGGTAAGTAACATATCATCAACTGTTGCCACCACTTCTAATGCTATAGGTCAAAGAATAATTCATAGTTCAAATAAAGATGGAAGAAAGACAATGCTTAGTTCATAGGTGCTTTGAAATTATACTGTCTTTGAGAACAGTTGAACATATGAGAACAGGTTGTTCCAGAATAAAACCCTAGAAAGAAAAAATAGCAGAAAGTGTTTACAATCCTGTGAAAGAAAGACTCTAATCAAGCAGAAGGAACAATCTACTTACTAGAATATCTTTTTGGCAAGGGTACATTGACAAGTCTTTGAAAGCATCCCTTAGTATTGAGCCCTAGGGTTTATTTGCTCAACTCTGTTTTCAGAATACAAAACCATAAACTATCCCCCAAAAAGTAAGTGAGGATTGAAATTCAGTGAGGTATGAGTCCATACTTGGAACATCACAGCTAGACATCACAAGAGCATCTTAGATAGTTTTGACAAGTAGAACTCAAAGCCAAGGACTTCTTGAAGAATGGGACACAGCAAAGACCTTATTTGCCAGGGGCTAAAAGAATGCTATGTTTAATACACATATAAACTTACAGAAGCAGAAGCTGCATTTTCTCTGTTCTTTGCATCATTCTGTTTCCAGACATGAATGGGAAGCCTTGGAGTCACTAATTTCTAGGTTTCCTTTGACCAGTAATATAATGCAAAGTTCAAAGTCTTTTTCTTGTCCCAGTAAATAACAACAATCTCCTGATACTATATGCATTATGTGCTGCAGAGATGCTAAGTTAAGGTTTCAATTGTGAGTTTCTATTATAAATAATTTTTATTGTTAGCAAATATTCCAATGGTTCTAATGAAATGTCAAGCAACTGCCAAATGTCCAGCCTGTTTCCAATGTCTAGTCTTTCCTTTTAGAGCTTTGATCTGGCAAAAGTATTTCTTTCCTCTTAAAGGGCTAACTTTATAGAGATATTTTGGTAATAGACATCTCTAATTTTGAAGAAAATTTAGATAAACAGAACAAACAAAGAAACTTGGGCATCCCAATTAGATGGCTTTCTATAAAGATCATGCCTTTCATAATAGACTTATTTTTATAAAATGTTCAGATTAGCAGAAAACTCAAGCTGTCCCTTTGACTACATTTTCTCCTCTTGTCTCAGGCTTATGAATTAGAGGTCCTATTTTTGGCAGATTTGAAAATAGGATGTGGGTATTAGAAAAGATGCCATGGTTTTTCTTCTTGAACCATTTAAAAAGAAGTGCTGAGGAAGGCATCATTTTTAGTGTGCTCTTCTAGCAACTTGGGAAGAATTTGACTGCTTTATTGCTTGTGAACACACAGGCCCCAGGGCCCTATATTCTTAGGATAAAACGAGCTTTGGGATGTCAAGAGCCTCCATGGAGGCTTCTTTTATTGCTTACAAACTTCCTCTGTGATTAAGATCCATCCCAGACCTCTGCAGTTAGGTTGTACAGGCCCACATCTACATATCTGCTAGCCAATTTCCTCTCTTCTTAGGGGTTCTCACATAAGTGCTCGAATATGGAGGTTTTATTCTATTCAGAAAGGAATTGTAGAACTGACATTCAGAATCTATTATAGCACACACCTTAAGTTCCCAACACAATAGTCCTTTAAAAAATGCTTTCACTTTTCAGTGAAAGTAGTTGTGACTTTAGAGAGGTTTTTTGCCCCTTCTTCTGGATATGTTCTATATTCTGCTCTAAGGACAGAAGAAAAGTGGAAATAGTCTTCTAGTTCAAAAGAAGGAAAGTGAACCAGGATGTGGGGGAGGTGTGGGAAGCCTGTACTTTTCTTATACAGGCATCTGGCTGCTACAAAAAAACCCTACAGTTCCTTAAAAAGAAAGAAAAACTTTTATGTTCTACATTAATTTCTGATGAGTCAAATAAAGAGTTACTTAGCTTCTCTGAGGAAAGCAGTAAATATAGCAGTATATTTTTAAAAGGTTTTAATGATGAAAACACTAACTACATTTAATTGAAGGATACTAGAATATACGAATATGGTTATTTGTTAATAAGTATAACCAAAGAGTTTCTGATATGATTGAGATTTACATTTAAAAGACAATTCTCTTTCCTCTAAACACCTACCGTATTTTTGGACAGTATCTACTTCATAACTGAGTCACTATCTGCAAGAATAATCAATCTATGCCACAGATTTTACTACTTATGGTATGACTGCTGTATGTACACACCAGGATAGATAGATAGATAGATAAATAGATAGATAGATAAATAGATAGATAGATAGATAGATACATAGATAGATAGATACATAGATACATAGATACATAGATACATAGATACATAGATACATAGATACATAGATACATAGATACATAGATAGATACATAGATAGGTGTGTATGTATGTATAATGTATATCTATATATGCATATACTATAGTACAATAAAATATAATATATACACATATAAAACAACAGTCTTAATTCTTTCAAAATTGATAGCTGATAATACCCTAAAAAAAAATTCCATCCCTTCTACCAGTTGGGCATCAGAATAGCCACTGAGGTCAAAGGCATTTCTCATCCTATGACAGAAGAATTAAGTGAAGACTCATTTATACTAACTTTAAAGAAGCCAGTTATCAGATTGGAAAACTCTCCCAATCAGGGCTACAGATAAGAGACATAGCATGTCTGTGGAGGGCAGATAGAGTCCTGAGTTAATACATAGTGTTGACATGGGCACAGCCATTTGAATGACATCAGTGCCTCAGACCCATGGGAATGCCCACACCTTCCCTGGATGAAACTCAGGGAGTAATAAGACTTCTCCTGGTCTACATGTGCAGGTTTACAAACAATTGACAAGTGTATATAAAATATAGTAAGGTTTCTCCCTCTCCATGAAGGTGACCTGACATTGCTCCCCTGAAGATACCTCCTCCTGAGAGTAGCTAGCTCTTCCTCTCCCCCCTGTGTTGTACATAATAAATTGAGTTTCTGGGTTGAGTAGCAGGTTCCTTCCATCAGAACAAGTGAAACCTACCCAACCCCAGAACTTTTTATATCTGCATCAGCTGGCTCTTCAGTGTCTGATTTTTCTTTATTCCTTCTTCATCTCAATCAGACCAATCTGTGTAGGATGAATCACATGTCCTAGAATAGCATGCAACTTACAAACATGGGAAGAGAGTAATATTTTAATAGTTTCACCACTCCCGTAGTCAATAGAGTTTGAGCTTCTAAACTTTGGCAGCTCATTGGTCTATTTCTCTGTATTGTAGTATTATACATCATAATTAACCATCTCTATTTTCCAATATCCATGTGTCCAATTCTTTGTTCCTAGACACAAGAATCCAGAAATTCAAATAAGTACTCTCTGAGCTGTAATCCACTTCTGAAAAAGTCTCAGATACTGGCTTCACTTCTTATATCTCTAGTAAAATAGCTCTGGTAGTGATTCCTAATATCCTTCATATTTCTGATTCTGCTTACCTTCTCATCCACATTTTGAACTACTACTTCTTTGAAACTCTTACCCTTCAGCTGGTAACAATCATGTCTACTCCTTTGCCGTCTGTACCTTCGACCCTAGTCTTTTGCTCCTTTACTTCTACATAGCCCTTAAAAGTGATTTTGTGCCTAATAGGTTCCTATGCTCAGGCTTTTTCCGTATACATTTGTAGTATTTCATTCGATAATGTCATCTACTTCTCTTCATCAAATAGAATATTAGCATCTACTACCTGTTACATCTGTTTGCTAAGTTAGTCTCCCTAAAGACCAGCAAATAGATATTCAAGGGATATATAAACTGAAAAACATGTCCAGAGTCAATAACTTCCTTCTCCAGATACCTTCATATCCAAAAAAACCAGCCTTCTATCTGATAATCATATTTCGGTAGGAAACATTGCCATAGCATTATCTAATTATTGATTATATCACCAATAAAAATCACATATTAATAGAGTAATTTCCATAATTTTATTGTATTCTACCCTTCAAATGTTTCTCTTCCACGCTTTAATTTCATAAATACCCTTGTGCTCTCCCTAGTCTGTTGACATTTGCCCTGCCTCTACATTATAACTCATATGATACCACTTCTAATCATTTTTAAAACAATATATTTGATCTCTTACTAAGATTCAAAAATCAAGGACTGGAGATGTAGCTTGTTGGTAGAACATTTATTCAATACCATGAGGGTCTGTGTTTAATATCTATCAAAGCAAAAATAAAAAATAAAGAGTCCAAGAAAAACAGATCCTTGTTGCCTACAGATTATATTTATTATCTTTATTATTATTATTATTATTATTATTATTATTATTATTATTATTAATTATCTTTTTTTAAACCAAGGAGCTTGATGAACAGGAAGTGTGGCTCAAATCACCTGCTAAGCATATAACAAACATTATATCTTATGCAAATCAATTTTCATTCCATTTGTGTGAGGCAGTTATAATTATTGTTCTCATTTTATTGTTGAGGATACCAAAACCTACAGAGAGATTCTATAAATTTCTCAAAGCCACATAGCTGGCAAGTGGTAGAGCAAAAACTACATCCTGTTCTTTCTGAACTAGAATTGACAAACTTCTCAACCCATTTTCTTGTCTAACATGTTTGCAACATCATTTCCATGTTTCTAGCATATTCGTAGGCATCTAGACAACCCAAATTTTTCAGCATTTCTCAACAACACAAGCCTACCTCTATTGCTTTTGTGTCATAGTATTCATTCTGCCTGGTGTTGAAGTCAGGCCCTGCTTCTTTCTCCCAGCCCCATGCTCCCAGAAGTAAGACTCAAGCTCAAAATACATTTACAAGTACCTTGGTACTTGTAGAAGAGCTAGGCTCTTCCAACTTAAAATATCCTATTGATTCTTTCCTATACTCTGCCATGTGGCTGGTTACCTGTGTTCAGGTATCACATGTTCGTTTAGGCACAGCTAAATTCAGGCCAATCTCTGTGCCTCATTCTTTCCCAGCTTTTTTTCCCTTCTTAGGTGTCCCACCTTCTGTTTCCTGCCTAAGCCATAAGACATAGACTTTTTATTTGACTAGTGATACATCCATACAATACACAAAGATATTTTCTCTACAGTCTGGAGTACTGTTTTTTCCATAAAATGGACTTGCTAAATGTCTACTACTTCTCCTAGATGTAACACAAATATCATGACCATTATGTAGCCCTGTTCAATTTTCCCACTTAAATCACTTCCTCTTGTATGGAAACAATATTCCTAGTGCATGCAACAGAATACAAGTTCAGTCAGCATAGATTGTTTGCTTTTCCTCCTGTTTTTACTTGTGCACTATAATCTAGCACAGTGCTTGGCACCTAAAGGCAAACAACAAATTTGTTGAATAAATAAAGAAATAATTAATAATATCTTTATCATAGGTCATACAATATTGTATTGAGGTTACTTGGCACACTCACGTTTTCTTAAGCTTCTTAAGGTGGGAGCAAATTTTTATATTACATATTCATTGTCTCTAATGCAATGTTTGACTCAAAATATACATATATTAAATTCTTATTGTGTTAACTTTCTATCACTATAGTGGTGGCATAGACAGATTAAAAGCAGTAGTGTTTTGGTTTGCTTCCTAGCTTCAGAGATTTCAGTCCTTGGTTGTCTGGCTCCACTGTTTTTAAATTTGTGGTGAGAGAGAACATCATGGTGCCAGGTACATGTGTTAAATCAGGATTGATCAAGGTGATATGAAAATAAAAAAGAAACCAAACTCAACAGAAGCACATTGTCCTTTAATCAGAGATATGAAGGACAGAAGTCTCTTTGTGGGAGTTCAGACTGTGCACTGAGTCACAGGGGTGTTTGGGAATTTAAAGGGCAGAAAATGCAACCTTAGGTGGAAGTTTCCATTTACAGATCTGTTTCTAGACAATCTCAAAGTTGTAAGTACCAAAGGGGGTTTGGTATGTTCATCATCTCATCAGGGAAGTCCTGGATCCTAACTACCTGCAGTAAATGTTATCAGCATGTCAACATTTCTGTCCACAGTTTCTTCACTCACCTGTTGCTTTTCGGTCATTAGTCCTTTGGTCCATAACCTGGGAGTATAAAAAGGAAGAGGGATGCTGTGTTTATCTGTCTTCTTCCTACTGAGTCATGTTTTTAAGGTCTATCCTCAGCATCTAAGGGAGAATATGTCACACTGACTTTATATAGCAGGAAAATTTTGACTTGACTGGCTGTTGTGGATCATGAAATTGCCATCATGTGCTCCTGGAAAAACCTTGAAAACAATTAATTAGGCAAGTGCCATAATGAGTAAGAGGAGACCACTGACTTGGGGCACACTGGGCACTAGCCATGGAAGCTATTGTCCTACCATGGACCAGCCTTCCTTTATTTCCAAATATTTGTATAATTCTGATTCCAGGTTTTGGAGGGTTTTGGCAGCATCTTAGACAATTCCTAATTGGTTGATGTAGAAGCAGCACTCTTCTTGAGAAAAGAAACATGTTCCATCTTTTTCTGACAATGGGAGCTCTATGGCCCACCTATTATTTTGGAGAAAACTCCTGCAAGGGAATCTATTTGGTTTTTAAGAGTGTTGATTGTAGGCTGCTATATCAGCTAAAAAGTTGAAAGGTGCCATTGGTAGCTGTTTAATATAGTAAATGGAGGTTGATAACCTTGTGGTTAATGTTCCTTAAGCATATGGTATGCCTAATACAGCCAGAATGGTCAGGAGTTGGAGAGCTCTCTCGGATCATGAATGTAGTACATTCTTAGCTCATTGAATGTAGTACATTGAAGAGAGTACATTAGGGCAATTTAAACTGGTCACTCCTAAGAATATGTATATCAGGATATTGAAAGGATAAAGTGTAGATTTCTGACCAATTGTCTGGAGGAGATATATATATATATATATATATATATATATATATATATATATATATATATATATATACAGGAGAGCCACATGAAGGGGTTAGTATTGGAAAGGAGTGTTTGGAGTGTCTTGGCTCTGTATATAATTACCTGGAAATTAGTAAGGTAGACAGTTAAATTCTGGAGTCACTGATAGGGAAGTCATAAATGTATAAAGCCCCCAAATTTAGTGTCTATTCTTCAGAACAACATATTCAGGGTGTGATGACAGAGGCTTTATAGTAGGTCAGTGTTGTCATAAAGGAGCAAGTGGGAGTCCTAAAGGGAGACATTCTGTGATATGCAGAGAATATATGGGTTGGGAAGGGAAGTTCCATTTACCATTGTGATGTGTCAGGTCAGCAGAGAACTTGGCATCTAAGGAGAGATCTGTATTTAAATAATCATTATCAGGCTGAAACTTGCTGATTTGTTTATAGAGTAAAACCAAGAGATTGCCCAGGAAAGTGGAGGTAGAGAAGAAAGAGTAGAATCAGAAGACACAGAAAGAAGACAATGAAAGAAAATGCTGTCTATAAACACAGGCTCCCATATAGAGTGGGACAAGGATTTATATTGTGTCTTGAGGGATCAGTGTTATTTTTTGGAGGTGAGGTGGGTCAGAATGTGAAAAATACCAGTATAATTAGTATGTTGGCCAAGACCAATAGCTTCTCATTCAGGATTTTAGAAAGTGTAGGTGATAGAAAGGAGCTGTAAGAAACAAAGCCTTCTTGAGAGGTCTGCTATATATACATATAGTGACTGGTAAGGGGTTGGCTATTACATATAGAGGGATGTGGATCTATAAAAGTAATGTAGATTCCCAGTATGGGACAATTTAGGAGCTATTGACTTTACTGGACAGACAGACCCAGATCTTAAATGAGTAAATGAAATTGGTTACCCTTAAGTGATGGTGACTTCAATTTAAATGTATCCAGTTCTATCCTTCAGAATATAAAGAGAAATGTATGGGGAAAATAATCTTCTCAAGGGAAGAGTACACCAAAATTTAGCTAATAAAAACTGGTCAGCCTTGAACACTGAGCAGGCTATATTTAGTACTATATATGTGTATTTATGTATATAACATCAATTAGTGAAAATGACATGAATTTAAAACAAAGAGTAAAGGGGCATAAGGTAAAATTTGGATCATAACTAGGGCAAGAACATGAAATAAAAGGAGAGGTTGTGACCAGTGAAAATAAAAATTTTAATTGGGGTAATTAGATATCATATTTAGATCTTAAGAACAGATCCTGCCCAAGGTCTGTCACTTACCCAAGTCAAATCATCATCTATCCCTGCATCTTGCTTCTTGTCACCTTCTCACTGCTTGTTTTATAAAACGATTTATTTATTTATTTTATGTATATAAGTACACTATAGCTGTCTTCTGATACACCAGAAGAAGGCATCAGATCCCATTATATATGGTTGTGAGTCACCATGTGGTTACTGGGAATTGGACTCAGGACCCCTGGAAGAGCAGTCAGTGCTCTTAACCACTGAGCCACCTCTCCAGTCCCTACTCACTGATCTTAAGTGAGTGTCCTTATGCATTAACTTTGGGGGGGGGGGGACTAGAGATAGAGGGATACCCTAACAGAGATGAAGTAAAGGTGGCAGTGTATGAAGTCAAGGATTGTTAAACAAGTAAGACAAAAGGATGCTAAGGGAAATTTTCCCTCTGAGTCTAGTCTTTTGGGGAACAGAAGTCTAATCTGAATACCAAAGTAATTTAGCAGACTCAACAGAGAGCTACAAAATACCACAGGAAGTGAACAGGAAAAAATAGAGAACTGTGGGGCCCTGGGCTGTGAAGGGGTAGCACGGTTTCTGGTTGAGCACTGGCTAGAGATGACCAGAGACCCAGAAGGTTTTCCTGCAAGGGACTGCATGCATTTTGACATGCTAACAGACTCCAGGCTCCTGACTACAGGCCAAAGACCTCCATTGATCCTTGCCTTTCAGTCACATGGTGCAATGCCACTACCAGCCCCTCCACAGGTAGAGGGCATGACTACAGGCCACAGAGACTCAAGACATCTCCATATTAATGAGGTACCTAAAGGCCAGAGGGCATAGCCAATTAAGCATTCCTTCCCAGACCCTCCTCTTACTTGCCAAAGGTATTTAACCTCAGACCCGCCCTGAGAACATGGGTACAGCTTCATCCACTTTCCGCCATGACAATAAACCTTTTAAAACCATGGACTACCTACCTCTCATCTTTGGGGCCTACCATGAGGAACCATGGAGAAGGCTTTCAACTACCAAGCCACAGCCTAATCTCCCACCAGAGGACTTCTCTACATTCTCACCACAGAGGGGCCGCCAACCCAAGCACAGCTAGCTGAGCCAGCCATGACCCAGCCAAGCTAGTAGCTGTGACCAAGAGTCTCTACCTTGTGGTGTGCCACCAGAGCTTCTCCCCATCGCCCCTTTTGATGGTCCAGCCTGTATGCCACCACAACCCCATCCTTCTTACCATGAGGATAATGGACTAAGCCTCTTAAACTCTAAGCAACCCCACAATTAAATGTATCCTTTTATAAAAATTACCTTGGTCATGATGTGTTTTCACATCAATAGAACAGTGACTAAGGTCTATTTCTAATGATAGAGCATAACAGTCATCTTTATAAGCATGATTAAATTTGAAATTCGTTGGAAAGAGAAAATCCTAGGTTTTATCTTTGCATGCAATGATAATTGACAAAACAAGTTGCTAGGAGGATGATAAGTTTGTGTAGATGAATTCTTTTTTAAAAAGCCAGTTTGTGCACCTGCCCTCTCACAAATAATATTCTGATTACAAATGAGTCAATCATCTCTTAATTAAAACTTATCCAAGGAAGTTTTTATTTAAGCAATTTATTAGTAGTTCACATATATTTTTGCATAACACTTGACAAAATTATTTCCTTTAATCCTTGTCTTAAAAATGAGCACAAATTCCGTTTAATCCTCTTCTAAAATAGTATGATTTCAACAACACTGACTTTTCATTAAAAAAAAAAGCAATGCTAAATATTTTATATCTTGGATTCTCACAGCTGGCCATTTACAAAGCTGATAAGATGAAAAGGAGTTTTTAGTATGGCTTAGAGGAATAAGTAAATTGTTTATTCTTTATTTTTTGAAAATTTCATACATGCATACATGTATTCGATGTGTTTTGAGACATGGTTACAATTATTGTTCAAAGAAAGAAAACTTATGGCTGAAAGAATGCAATTTGTTTCTTTACTTTCTAAGCTAGACTAGGTATGACTACGATTGTTTGAAAAAAATAGACAGAGAGAGGGAAAGGAATTTAGAATTATTATTTCAACTGAATGTAATAAAAGCAATTTCCCATTTGACAATCAGAATGCTATTCACCAGCCACTAACAACACAGGCTTTCCTACCCCTCCCCTTTCTTCTCCTTACTACCTCCCTCTCATACCTTCTTTTCCTGGATGTTAAGTGCTCCCCTAGGAGGCTGTCATTGGCTTGAGTAATCCTGTTGCTTTCTAAATTATGCCCTTTTGCATTATTGTGGCCTCCAACGGGAATAAATTTAGCCCCAAGATATCTTTTTATAGTTATTTTAGTTCTCTCTCAGGAGGCTCACTTATTTTCCTATGAACTACAACATAGGTACTGTCATTCATGTGCAGGAGGGGGTCATACCATTAATTCTGGGAATTTGTATTTTCTGGGTTGTTACCTTTCATAAATCATGTGTAATCACATTTCTTAAAGTGCACTCCAAATCCTTGTTAACTGGATATGACAAAATTTAGCTCAGTCCCCTGTCAAAAATGGGCACAAAATGAATAACATTACTGAGTACAATCTACATGAAGAATGCATGTTAAGAGCTGAAGGGAGACAGAAAGGAAAGCACAGCAAATAATTCTGTCTTTATAGGAGTTTATGACCAAATAGGAGAGAATGGATATGTGTGAGGAAATGGTGTGTGTCCTTTCCTTTGCTCTATATTCAGACTTCATCTCTTTAGCTCCCACTGTGCTTTACATAGTGTCTGTTGTATGTTAGCCACTCAATAGTGAGATGTTAAGTACATTAGCAACCTGAATTAGTGTGGGCACTAATTCAACATTAAGCCACAAATACCTCAGGGATAGAAGTCATCCAAGGAGAACTAATGCAGTACTCATGAGGAGGCAAGGGAATGGGATGGTCTACTGACCATCAACTCAGCAGTAGACTAGTACCATTTACTGTTAGAGAATATGAGAAACACTATTAACATTTGTTCTGGAAAAATACATGGATATATGTATAAAGCAATGTTTGAGTAAAATTGAGGCTACCTATAGATTCACCAATGTCCACAGTCACCTTATTGGAAGCCTCTGCTATATTGAATGTATTTTATGAATCAGACACTGTGTGTTGAGTAGCTTTTGGTGTACTGAGAGCCCAGGAGAGGGGGAAGGAAAGAGAGAAGGAGATGGAGGAGAGAGTAAGGGAAGGAGGGAAGGAGAGAGAGAGAGAGAGAGAGAGAGAGAGAGAGAGAGAGTATATTAAGACATTTTCCTAACCTTATGATTGAGGGTAGACTTCTAAAGGGGTGAAGACTAAGGCTGAAATCTGTGGGTGAGCAGAGAAATATTAGCAGCAATTAACATGAAATACTTACAGATACCTTTCTGTATATCTTGCTGAAAGCAACATCATCTTCCCTATCTTACTACTCTTCCAGAATTTCTCATAGTTACTATCATAATGGCACTTGTAATTACATTTTTTACTATATATGTATATTTATTATCAATGCCCACTAGGACATAAATAGGCATGATGATAAGTGAACTATGTTTGTTGTGTTTATGGCTATATCCCCAATGTCTGAAACAGTGAAAGGTGTGTTCAACTATTTGTTAACCAAGTGAGTATTTTCTAGGTAGAAGGAAAAGCTTGAACAAGCATAATAAAGTATGTGAGCACTGAGAAATTCAATGTATTGAGGAAAAATGTAAATGGATATGATGGCAGATGAAATTAAAGAGGAAGGGGGTACATTTGTCATGGAGGATCTTGTTAATGCAACTGATCTGTGTAAGTCCAATTTGAAATGCAAATCCATATAGATACTAGTAGGGACAATGTCCTAACTTAGAAGAAAAGGAACTGGGGGACTGGGTCCAGTAGAAAGAACAAGGTAAGTGTGGTGTTTAATATCTATTATCAATTTGACAGGACCTAGTAGTATCAAGCCCTGTAAAGACATTTATAGATTGAGTTAACTGAGATGTGGAGACCCATCTTAAATGTGGGTTACACAGTTCCATGGGATGGGCTTTCCTCCTGAGCTGAATATAAAAGAGAATCTGAGCTGCATATTAGGATTTCTCTCTCTCTCTCTCTCTCTCTCTCTCTCTCTCTCTCTCTCTCTCTCTGTCTCTTTCTCTCTCTCTCTCTGATTCTCTGTATCTTCTCTGGATGCAATATGACCTCAAGGTTCTGCCACAGAAACGTATTTTCCATTGTGGTATATATTCTTAAACTGTGATCCCTCAAAAGTCTTTCTTTTAAGTTGTTTCTATCAGGTAATTTGACATAGTAACAAGTAATTAATACAGTAGACTACAGCAAGTCCAATCTTGGTTGACTTGTAATGCTTTATTATAGAAACCCTCCCTCTCCGCATTTTTGCCACTGTATTGGATCTCTAACTACAGGCTGGTAGGTACCTTGATCTCCATGAATGAGAGATTGCTGATAACTATCTTAAAAAGTGAAGTTGAATATTGTTACAGATGCTATAATGAACCGTGTAGGATTTGTTATTTCATCTTCAAGACTACCTTATAAAGGAGTTTTTGTTACATCAATCCCATGATTACACAATAAAATTTAGAGTTTGGTTAAGCAACTTCATTTTAGCAAGCCCCTAGTGGAACGATAAGGACACAAACCCATCCACAAAACCTTCAACCCAAAATTTGTCCTGACTACAAGAAGTGCAGGGACAAAGATGGAGCAGAGACTGAAGAAATCGTCAAACAATAACTGGCCCAACACATCCCATGGCAAGCATCAATTCCTGACACTATTAATGATACCTTGTTATGCTTGCAGACTGGAACTTAGTATAACTATCCTCTGAGAGGCTCTACCCACAGCCAAATATTGGAGAGAGATCAAGGACTCTTATGGAAGAGTTGCAGGAAGGATTGAAGCCCTGAAGGGGATGGGAACCCCACAGAAAGACCACAGAGCCAATTAACCTGGACCTCTGGGTGCTCCAGGAGACTGAGCCACCAACCAAAGAGCATACACATGCTGGATCTAGGCCCTTGACACAAATATAGCAGACATGTAGTTCCGTCTCCATGTGAGTCCCCCAGCAACTAAAGCTGTAGCCTGACTGTAGTGTCTGTTCACAGCAGCGCTCTCTTGTATAGCCTTAGTGCGAGAGGATGCACCTAATCTGGCAGAGACTTGATGTGCCTAGGTAACGGGATACCCAGGGAGGCACCACCCTCTCAGAGGAGAAGGCAAGGGGGTGAGAAAGGGACTTTGTGAGAGTTAGATCAGGAGGGGGAAACATTTGGAATGTAAATAAATAAAGAAAGAAATTTAATCTAAAAATAAAGAAAAATTCAACATTTTGAGCCAAATTCCAACAGATTCTCCTGTGTTCTGCTAGACTTTGGTGCCTGTCTTTATGCTTAGTCTTTGGACTTAATTTTGATTTTTTCCCCTTAGTTTTCTTCCTCAATACTACAACAGAAGCTTATAGGTATTTAAGCAAAGTACTTCTTTAGTCTGTGATCTGTGATAAAATAGCATCACACAAAGAATAAGGTGCCTAATGACATTCAACTCTGAATTCTCATGAGATAGTTTGAGTGGATTAAAGGTTGTCTGTTCCAACTCTTGCTTTGAATTAGTATCGATGCTGTCACTTTTAAGTTACTTGTTGACTGAAATAGGATCTTTGATTAGACTACTCTAGGAAAGACCTGTTCTAAAGCACTTACTGGCCTAGTCCAATGACAGTGCGCCTTACAGTCTATGAAGCTCTCATGTGAATCAGAACATATCATAACTGATGTGAAAGTATATAGTTATGATAATGACTATTATTAATGATGAGCTGTTTTCTACTTCTCAGACATTTCTTATATCAGATAACTTTGCAAGGTAGGGGTTTTTATTACTTTTACTTTACAGATGTATAAACAAATATAAGTAAGTTACTATTTAAATTATTAAAACTCAAAAGCCAGGATGGAAAGGCTACCATAAGAATCAAATCAAATATGAGTCCAAAGTGCCTATGATATGCATAGTGTACTTCAAGAAATTGAATTAAAGTACCTTCACATCATTAAAGATTATACTGGAGTACTGGGGAAATGTTTGTGAGTGAAATGACAATATGCATAACATTATACAAAAGTTGTATTAATGACTTTTAAACTATATATGGTATAAGGCATATTTATACAGTAAGTATAGGATAAAGTAATGTTACTTGGAACACTCATCTAGTGTGAATGAAGCACTTATTATCCCCAATCATTGTATCCATTACTCCTCAAAAGATTTGAGAATTGTTAGTTCCTCTGTTGTAGGAAAATTAATGGAGATGACTAGTGAATATTTGATTAAACTGAGGCTAGGAAGAAGTATATGAATAAAAAGGGAGTAAAAAGTTCATTTAGATGAGCAGAGGAGAGTGAGGTAGAGAAGGTAAGGAGGGAATTCTCTAAGTTTTTTTTAAATATACCATGTAAAAACATTTGATAAATGAGCCTAAAAATAGATGGAAATGGCTTTAAGATGAGAACAAAAAGAAAGTAGACTAGTAAGTCTTCACTGGAGTACTAATGAGTAAGTATATTTTGAGTTGAGTATTTGAAAAATACCTTTGAATAGACAGTTCTGGAAACCATGTTCACATTTATGAGCATGCTGGCCATGGTGGAGACAGATGGTTAACTGAAGGGGGTAAATTGTGAGCACACAGTGAAGGAAAGGAAACAGCCATCTTTGACTAGCCTTTCAAGAACCTGGCAAGAAGGTGATGCCAGAATGTAAATTATTACTTTCCTGAAGTATAGGTGTGTTTCTTTTTGTGAGGTGCTTAAGTGGACCCATGTGTGGGGTAAGGGGTGTGGGCTTTTAGGAGAATGAAGAGAGAAAAAGATGCTGTTAAAGGAAGCAGGGATGTGATCAGTGTGAGAGATCAAAGCAGTGACAAATGACAACCTTGTTGCACATAGAGCTACAAATGAAAGGCAAGGTGTTTCCCATGGAATGGCCATGCTTCACTTAGTGGAGTGATAAAACACTAAGACTGAGAGGCCACCAGAGGCTTGGGAGGTTAGAAAATGGATGGAGGAGATTTGAGAATAGAAAATAATAATGGATGAATATGAAATTGTAGTGCTTTAACAAATGACATCTCTCAGAACATTATTCCAGAAGACAATGAGAAAAAAATCTTTCTAGGGCAAATACACTGGGAAATGAATCATATTATACCTTCGCATTATATATGAGAATTATTAAGGACTCAGAATTTCTATGGTAGAAAATTAACTGCCTTCATTAATCCTGCATTTCCAAACTTATTTATTTCTTTCACAGTCACTTATTCACAGAGAAATTATTAATATCCCACATTATTAGTGTTCCAGGGAATGAACTTCAGGGAATGCTGATACAGATACAATATGAGCTAAATCAAAGAACAGGTGAAGTACACTGAGAGCCTGAGTGTTGTCCTTAAAATATATGGAAAATGGAGGTATTATTGCTGGGTTGTACTGCTGGTGACAATGTTTTGTAGCCTGGAAGCTGGAGCAGAGAAAAGTGGAAATATTGTCTGCTTGAGATCTACAAAGGGGAAAAACAACATTAGGCAGGTAAAGCACAGTAAGTGCAGCTTTAAAGAGGACCCTGGTAATGCAGTAGATGCTGGACAGAGAGTCAGGCTTAGAAAGCAAAGGGACAAAGGAAAGGGAATCCGGCAATGTTAATGCAATTTGGCAATGGTGTCAAAAGATATTTGTAGTGGGCAAAATATATTAGGAAAAATAAAGATGAAGGACTAGCAGGCAGGGGAGAGAAAAAATGTTTGTGTCTATTAGTTAACAAATAGTCTGTGAAAATGATGAACTACTGTTGAGCCGCTGAGTGCTGTGAAGCTGAGTAAGAGGTTGGTGAATGCATTTGTCCAAATGGAGGTCATTAGCTAGTTACTTTTCAGTAAAAGATTTGCACAGTGCTAAATGTTAATAAGGGAATGTGTTAGTGAAGAGGTGTACAAAATGAAACCTTTTTTTAAGGCATGAGACTTGGTTACTTGAGAGGCTCTTTAGATTTCAGAGCTGGGCTTGTTTCCTGTCTCTGTGAAAATAGGCTGCTGGTGCAACCATGTTCCATGAGATCTTCAGAGAGTCTAAGAAGCATCGAAGCCTAATGCCTCTCCTTGTATTTGTTGAAGTAAGAGGGACTGGAGCATGATTGTATGAAATGTATTTGGCATTATTCAATCCAGACACTAGTTGGTACAGGAAGAATAACCCAGAACCTTAGAAAAAACTGGTCTTGATGAGCAATACATTCAAATTCAAGTCAGTGGATGCAGACTAGCAAACTGAAAAGAGAAGGTCCTGACTTTTAAACTATGGATTGAAATCCATTAAGCTGTTCATGATAGAGGTCATTCAGAAGACACCCACATGATTTCCACTTAACCAAGGAAGGCTTTTCCTGTGAATGCATGAAATCACTGAGTTTATTGCACTGATCAATAAATCTCTGAAACTTGAAAACAAGAGGTGTAAAAAATGAAATGTTATCGATTATTTTTCTGTAAAAGGGACACAAGTTGGTTACTTGAGAAGAGTATTCATGGTTTCAAATGCTTTTTAGTATTACATTGTTGCAAGCCAGACAGTGGTGGCTGACACCTTTAATCCCAGCACTTGGGAGGCAGAGGCAGGTGGATCTCTGTGACTTTGAAGCCAGCCTGGTCTACAGAGTGAGTTCCAGGACAGCCACGGCTACACAGAGAAAGTCTGTCTTGGAAAAAAAGTGTTGTAAGTGTGTACTAAGGAATAAAACACGTGACCAGCAGGAGTGAAGGCTGACTGATGGGATTTAACAGAGATTTAGCTTATGGCATATTTCTACCTTATGTTACGTGGCTGCTAGATGGCGAGGGGGATAATCTTGACTGGGGTGCAGGTGGCATGCAGCAGATGACAGCTGGCAGAACATTCAAGACTAGGAAATTGAAGAGTTACTGTTACTGGGGTCATGATGGGGTCAATGACTGGGCATGTGAAAAGCAGAGAGCAAAGCCAACTATACCTAGAAGGCAGAAGGAAGCTCTTCATTTCACATCCAGGGTGTGGCTCTTACAAATTTTTGGTCAAAAGATGATGCTTAAAAGGAGTGGAAATGGAGAACTTGCAGAATAGAAAGAGCCAAGGAGTTTCTGAGTGAAATGTCGATTATTCAAAAAGAAAATGTTGATGTCACCCTGCACAGGAGTCTGTTTGGAAGGAAAACTTGTTATGAGAAACAATGCTAGAAAGAGAGGATGCCACTGTAAAAGATGGGAAAGCGGAGACATATGGGATTACAGTGTAGGATTCTGCAGGGGAGAAGCTAAATGAAGGTGCTGGTACAATGGAGGACTACTAGCTGAAATCAGTGTCCCTTATATAAATTAGTGTAGCTCCCCATCCTCATTAGAGATTCTTCTTTATATAGTAGATGGTGGATAATGCAGAACTTCATGACTGGTCAACATGCAGAGCATGTCTGTGAAGTGCTCACAAATAAGATGTTTATATCACTGTAAGAGCCAATGTTACCCTGTAAGCCCCCACCTATCCAAGGACCAGGTAATTTTCTAAAATGCTGGGAGTTGTAGTTCTTGGAAAATAACAATGTCATATGGCAAATGTGGTAGCCATATGATTTTTATCCTTGAGAAGCATGCATATATATATATATATATATATATATATATATATATATGTATATATATATATATATATATATATATATATCTTATTGCCACTTGCTGGCAATAAGAAGTATACCAGACTAGAGTTCATTTTTCTGGTTAGTACTTAATTAAAGCTTGTTTCAAATTTAACTCACAGTTGTGGAACTGGTTTTTCTCTTGCAAATCTCAGGATTAACAACACCCCCATTTTTTTCTCACAAGAATCGGTGACTAGTCCAGGAGAGAGAGCAGAACAACTGTAAGAGCCAGAGATCAGGGAAACCAGAAACAAAACAGTATCTTCTGGACGTGATAAGACTAGTGCACTGAAGCTCACAGCAGGGGTGCCTACCTACACAAGTCCTATACAGTATTAATAGAATCAACATTCTATCATGTAGTAGGGAGAAGCTCATGAGCCCCAAACCACAACTGAGGAGCTATTGACAATTGGTAGCTTCAGAAGTAAGGAGAGTTAGTTTTCTTTTAGGGTTTGGCCATGAGTACATAAATTGGACTTGGTTTGTAACAACAAGAGGCCACAAGTTGGGAGGGTTGAGCAGGTAGAAAGGTAGCAAACAGCTGGATCTAGGAGGAGTCAGGGACTGAACATAATGAAATTACATTATATGTAAATATGAATTTTTCAAAGAACCAAGAAAATGCTGTACTTTAAAGAATAAAAAAAAAAAAAAAAAAAAAAAAAAAAAAATGAAGCCCATACAAAAATGTTAACATCACTCTTTCAATTAGGAAAATAAATCTGCTACATATGTACTGACAACTGGAATGTGGGCTATTGCAAAAGCTGCTGGGCTGTCTGGTCTGGCCCCAGTGGAAGAGGATGAGCCTAGTCCCACAGAGACATGATGTGCCAGGATGTGGGGCTACTCAGGCTGTCTTCCACTCTCTCAGAGGAGAAGGGGAAGACTGTGGGAGAGGGTGACTGGGAGGCAGGCCATGAGTGGGATGTAAAGTGAATAAGTAAAAAATAATATTAAATTAAAAAATGAATCTGATATTTTCATACTCAGAGTGGTATCTTTCCTTAATTTTTATTGAAAATAGATTCTTCTTTCATACAGTACAACTGGCCACAATTTCTCCTCCCTCCATTCCTCCCACCTCCCCCAACCTCCCTGCTCTTCCAGATCCACTCCTTCCATTTCCCTTCAGAAAAGGACTCTAAGACACAACAGCCAAACAGGACAAAACAAAATACAATAAAACAATGCAAAAGACCTTATATCAAGGTAGGAGGAAAAGAGTCCTTAAAGCAGACAAAAGAGTCAGAGAACATCTGCCTTCATTGTTAGGAGTTCCACAAAACATATGCAGAGGGCCTGGTGCAGACCCATACAGGCCCAGGGGTTGCTGGTTCAGTATCTATGAGCTTATGCCCTGGCTTAGTTGATTCAATGGGCCACGTTCTTCTGTATTCTGTTTTTTTTTTTTAATTTTATTATTTTTTGAGCAACTTAAGCTAATGGCAAGAAACATCTCATTATAATGAAAGAAATCGAATGCTTTAATGTAAAGCAAGGCAGAATAAAAAAGAGTTTCCTTGTCACAGTTGGATTCACTGGAATGCTGGAATGGTTCTGCTTTCTAGTACAATTAGTATTTTCCCTGGTTTCCTGTGGCCTAGAAATAATAACATTCTAAATTTCGTATGTATAATAATGTAACTCTTTATAATTTTTCCTTCTTTGACCCATCTGTTGAGGCAATTGTGAATTGTGTGGGTTTTTCCCCCCTTGAAAACTTTACCTTGAGGCATAAATCAGCTCAATCTTATTTAGAACTTCTTTCTAAAATCGATGCAAAAAAAAAAAAAAGCTTTGAAAATAGACCTATTAAATGGTTTTAACTCTAAACGAACAACTACATAATCAGATAAGTCTAAATTTTGAACAGACAAAAATCTGACTTTCCTCCTTGTGTTTAATATTCTCTGGGTACTCACTGATAAATGTAAACATTAAAGTGGGTTAGGGAGTGACTGTCGTGCCAATGATCCTATTGGTTTCAAGAAATGTCTGAAAGGGCTTGTAAGGGCTACAAGCAATCGTATGCCTAAATAATCAATATATACAGACCTCATAGTCACCAAATGCTATCTAGGGCATCTCTAATAATAGGAAAAGAGCTTAGTTCATATTCATCCATATGATTTCTGCTTTTCATGAACTTATATTATCCATATATTTCCCAATCAGAGTTGTCTGTACAAAATTATAAAATCAAGGAATATTTTCATCTGAGTTACCTTGAATACTGTATTTCTTCTTTAAATAACAATTAATATATTTGATCATTTCTTTTACTTGGTACTTGCCAGGCACATTATGAATTTAGAACATCTCCCAAAAACTCATGTTTCTTTAGCTGACACCTTTGAGAGATTACTCTTCTATTGTTGTGAAGAGACACTATGACCAAGCCAACTTATAAAAGAAAAAATTTGATTGAGGGCCTGCTTTTGGTATGAGAAAGTGAGTCTATGCCCATCATGGTAGTCAACATGGCAGCAGGCAGGCAGGCATGGAGCTAGAACAGTAGATGAGAGTTCACATGTTACAACAACAGTCATGAGGCAGAGATTGAGAGAGAGAGAGAGAGAGAGAGAGAGAGAGAGAGAGAGAGAGAGAGAGAGAGACAGAGACAGAGAGAGACAGAGAGACAGAGACAGAGACAGAGACAGAGACAGAAAGTAGGAATGGTATATACTTTTGAAACTCCAAAGCCCACCCCTCAGTGACACACCTCCAACAAGGACACACCTTCTAATCCTTTACAAACAATTTCATCCATTGCAGACCAGGCATTCAAATATATGAGCCCTTGGTTGTCATTCTCATTTAAAGCAGCACAGGAGACAATAGAAACTCTAGTCTAAACTGTAGGCCTAGTTGGAAAAATAGGATGTATATCTGTGAATGGTATATTTGTCCCTGACTCTGCACTCTAGCTAGCCCCCTCTCTCTCTTTGATACTGCTACCATGACATGAGCAGCCACCACTGATCCATACTAAAGGGCTAATGACCTAAAAGCCCCAGATGAGTGGAGAAATTAGATATTCCTATCCTGTTCTTATAGACATAATAATGACATCTACTACAGGCTGTCAGGATCCAGGAAACTTCTGATAAGAACAACATACCAATCTCTATTGCATTGATATTTTCAATGTTGCAACTATAGGGGACTACATATGTAAATCAAAACTTCTACCCCCAAAATTGCCTGTTTTGACTTATAAAACACACATGCCTCCTTCACTTCTCTGCATAGTCTCAACAACCATGGAGAGGCTGTGACATTTCCTGATTCTTATTAAAGAACAATCTGCTCCTCTCAATGTCAGACTCCTCTTTCATTTTTATTATTAGATATGTTCTTTATTTACATTTCAAATGTTATCTCCTTTCCAGCCCCTCCCCTGCTACATATGCAGCTGGAGCCATGGGTCCCCTCATGTCTACTCTTTGGCTGGTGGTTTAGTCCCTGGGAGCTCTGGGGGTGGTGGGAAGTCTGGTTGTTGTATCATATTATTGTTCTTCATGTGGGGTTGCAACCCCCTTCTCCTCCTCAGACCTTTCCCTAACTCCTCCATTGGGGTCCCTGTGCTCAGTCCAATAGTTGGCTGCAAGCATCCACCACTGTATTTGTCAGGCTCTGGCAGAGCCTCTCAGGAGACAGCTATATCAGGATCTTGTCAGCAAGCACTTCTAGGCATCTGCAAGTGTCTGAATTTGGTGACTTTATATGGGATGGATTCCCAGGTGGGGCAGTCTCTGGATGGCCTTTCCTTCAGTCTCTGCTCTACACTTTGTCTCCATATTTCCTCCTGTGAGTATTTTGTTACTCCTTCTAAAAAGTACTGAAGTATTGACACTTTGGTCTTCCTTCTTCATGAGCTTCATATGGTCTGTGAGTTGTATTTGGGGTATTCTGAGCTTTTGGGTTAATATCCACTTATCAGTGAATGCATACCATGGGTGTTCTTTTGTTATTTGGTTACTTCACTCAGGATGATATTTTCTAGTTCCGTCCATTTGCCTAAGAATTTCATAGATTTATTGGATTTTTTAATAGCTGAGTGGTCTTCTTTCTTTTATTTTCCCATCACCTAGATCAATTCTGATCTAACAGTTGGTGCCCAAAAACCAGGGTGTGGGTTGTGGGGTTCCTTACCACAGTCTTCCCCATCTGGATGATTTTGCCTCTCGTACTTGCTCCTCTCCTTTTTTCTGACACCCATCCCACCTAGACCTTGGCTACTCTCTGGGCTTATGAAAGATCTAGCCAGGTGCTAGTCACAGCCTAAAATCTCTGAATTTTTGCAGCTTTTATAGCTATTTACTGACTTCCAAGAAGAGAGGCTCTTTACTGTTTGTTTGCTGTACTGCACCCATCACAAACTCACTGGGAAGTTAAGGTCTGGTCAACCTTTGGAGGCACTTCAGAGTTCCAGAATTTCTTGGCTTTTACTGCCTAATTTCACAAGGAAGGAATTTTCTCTTTGGCAAATCAAGTTTGCTCTCCTGCTATCTTAACCCTGGAAATGACTTGGGGTACAACTTTTATCCCCCCCCCCATGTCTTTGACTTATAATATGGGTTCTAAATTGTCTATGCCTAAACCCACTATTTGGCATGCCTAAAATCAAATATCAAAACCTTAGTTATCTCTGACACCAGACCAGATATGTATGCAGCTTTCTGTCCAGCTCTCACCCCAGTATCCATTACATAAGGTTCACACTTTGTCTGAATTCTGTTCTGTTGACTTCCAAGTTCTCACTGGACTTAGATCACTTGGAGATTCCCTATGTTGAAGATTTCTTTACCCTTTGGGCATGCCATTCCTTCTGTCCAACCTTAGCTACCTATCAGATTTTACTACTCCTACAGCCTCTTTTCAAATAATCTTCCCACCCCCACTTCTCACTTTAGCTCACCTCCTCCTCTTTCCACTTTCTCCAGTTTCCATCATGCTACTGAACCATTCCCTTACTCTACCAAGCAGTCTACCTCCTACCCCTTAACCTCAATAGCCCAAATGACCTTATCTCAATTTCTACCTTGTCCCCTTCCATTACTTTTTCTAGCTCCTCACTACCTACCTCCACCCCTTCACACATTTCCCCAAGAATCCTGTCTCTCATACCTTCCTTCTCCCTCCATGTACTCCATCACATCTTCACCCCCATTTTCCTCTCCTTATACATACCACCATACTCATAGGTCCTCTTTCCAATACCTCTACCCACATGATTCTCCCAGCAGAGGTTTCAGAATGTGACAGACCTTCCAAAAAACCAGGTCTCTTTTGCATTTTTAGACAGGAACCAGATAAAAGAAAGATTAGGCTCCTTTTCAGAAAATATCCTCCATTTTAGAAAACCATCTGTCCAAAATGCACCACTTAACTTGACATGACATATACTATATACTAATTTTTACTCTCATCCTAAACCAAAATTAGAACACATCTGGCATTTCACTCTGGCCCAGGCAGATCATTTATGTACTTTAGATATAGCTTTAGCCTTTCAGCAAAGGAGACAGTTCCAGCCATAGTTTCCTGCTGGAATTATCAGTTTCCTGTGGATGTTTCTGCCTGGCTCAATATGATGATCACATGCCTTTTAGAGAGTATGCAAAAAAGATTCCCACCTCACTGTCAACTAGGACAGAAAATCACCCAAGTGTCCAATGAAAATCCAGCCCTATTCTTGGCCAATCTAGCTGAAACTACTCCAGTTAGGACACTCTTTTTGGGATTTTCTTTCTCGGACCATTTTTCTCCATGTTCAGATCATCAGCCAGTCTTCCTCAGACATCTGCCATAAACTCAGGAAGTTAAAAAAAAGAGCCCAAGATATGCAATAGGACCTCTTAGATATAGCATTGAAGGTACTTAATAGTAAAAAAGAATAAGGGAATGAGGAAGAAAAAGGACAATGATGGTAAGGTTTAAGAGATCAGAGTGACCATTTTCAGTTCCTGTCTTCAGTTTGCCCACTGCCCATCCTGTCACATGACCATAGAGTTTCTTCCAGAGAAACATCTCCAATAGGCCCTGCTTCAGATACAACCAAAAGGACCACTGGGCTAAGACCTGTACCAACCCAAACCTCCCACATGAGCCTGACCAGCTTGTGGTCAATGGAGGCATTGAAAAATGGACCATCTTCAAGGATGCACTGGTGCCCATCTATTCATCTGCTCTTCTAACTCCAACTACCACAGTGAAGGGCAATGGTTCACAGTCCTTACTCCAGCCTACTTCTGACTCATCCATGGATCTCCTGGTACCAGGCACATATCCTGGGCAAGTCGTCTCCTTTATCCTAAACATGGGGCATCATTCTCCTTACCTTGTAGAAGGAATAAAGTAAACACTCATGTATCATGGTAACTGGCATTATCATGGGGTGGGCATTACCATCACCCTCAGGCTTACACCTCTTGTAGTTTACCAGTTTTATCCCATCACCCTCACATTCTTTTTTGTAGTCATGCTAAAATGCCTTCAAATACAATTTTTAAAAATATCTTTTCTCTTTATTTTTAAAATTATAATATCACGTCCTCACTTTAAATCCTCCCACATACCACTTCTGGCTCTTTCAAATGTATGGCTTTTTTTTTTTTTCATTAATTGCTGTTTCACATGTGTATACTTACATATTCCTAAATATAATCTGCTCAGCCTGTATAAAGTTGCTTGTATCATGTTTGGGGGCTGACATTGTGTTATTGGATAATTTGTTTTTCCTTAAGTAAGCTTTTTTTTCTCCCACATGCAGCATTCATCACTTGCCTGTCATTTGAAGTGTAGAACTGACACATGATTGGCTTACCCCCATCTACTTTAGTATGTTTATCGATTATGTCCATGTTTACCTTATGATTAGGCAACCCTTTGGTAAAACTTTATGGGTGTAACTTCTGATATTACTGGGAGACTGAGTACTACATTAAATTTCCCATTCCTCTGGTTCTTACCATCTTTCCTCTTCTTCTTCTTCATCAATGTTACCTAAGCATTAGGTACAGGGGTTGTTTTGCAGATGTATCCACTGGGACTGGGCTCCACAAGTCTGCATTTTGATTTGTTAGAGTTTTCTTTTTTTAATTGGATATTTTCTTTATTTACATTTCAAATGTTATCCTCTTTCCCAGTTTCCACCCAGAAACCCTTTATCCCATCCCCCCTCCCCCTGCTTCTATGAGGGTATTCCACCACACACCCACACATTCTCACCTCCCTGCCCTCCCATTTCTCTACACTGGGACATTGAGCCTTCAGAGGACCAAGGGCCTCTTCTCCCATTGATACCCAACAAGGCCATCCTCTGCTACATATATGGCTGGAGCCATGGGTCCCTCCATGTGTTGGTGGATTAGTTCTTTGGAGCTCTGGGGGGGTCTGGTTGGTTGATATTGTTACTCTTCCTATAGGGTTTTAAACTCCTTATTTTAGATGAATATTCAAATAATCATATGTGAAATTGTAGAACCATTGAGGATCTAGACCATGTTAATTTTCTTTTGAAAATACTTGCTTCTTCATGATAAACAAACATTAACATTTTAATGGCACCAAAAACCTCAGGGCACTTTATTCATATTCAGTTTTAAAATGACCATATGGTAGGTTTCAATCCCTATAGGGCCTATTGCTACTTTCTGTTTACACTTAGGTTGTTTTCTATCAGAGTCTTGAGCTGAAACTGGGCACTTTCCAGAACCCTCCCCTTTGATAGGCCTTGAGCTTCTCATGTATGCTCTTTCCCCAATATCTCAGCCTCTTAGCTACATTTTGAGAATAAAGAAATATGTTGCAGGGGACTGAGGAAACAGATTCTCGCGCATGCAATGTAAATACTTTACCAACTGAGCTGAGTCGGGTCCCTAGAACTCATATAAAAAGCCAGGTCTAACGGTACACATCTATCATCCTAGTGCTGTGGCAGGAGATAATGGAAGATACCTGGTGCTCACTGCTTATCAAAATCTGTGAGCTCCACATTCAGTGAAAGCAAGTTTCTGTCCCACAGTTAGCTGTGAAGTTATTGGTAATAGATAGCTATTAGGAGAGGCACAGCTAGTTTTATTCTTTCTTTTTCTCTCTCCCCCTCCCTCTTTCTTTCTTTCTTTCTTTCTTTCTTTCTTTCTTTCTTTCTTTCTTTCTTCCTTTCTTTCTTTCTTCCCTTATTTCTTTTCCCCCTGAGACAGTGTTTCTCTGTGTAGCTTTGGCTCTCCTGGAAGCCACTCTATAAACCAGTATTTTCTGGAACTTACAGAGACCCCCCCTGCCCCTGCCCCTGCATCTGTCCCTCTGCCCCTCTGCCCCTCTGCCCCTCTGCCCCTCTGCCCCTCTGCCCCTCTGCCCCTCTGCCCCTCTGCCCCTCTGCCCCTCTGCCCCTCTGCCCCTCTGCCCCTCTGCCCCTCTGCCCCTCTGCCCCTCTGCCCCTCTGCCCCTCTGCCCCTCTGCCCCTCTGCCCCTCTGCCCCTCTGCCCCTCTGCCCCTCTGCCCCTCTGCCCCTCTGCCCCTCTGCCCCTCTGCCCCTCTGCCCCTCTGCCCCTCTGCCCCTCTGCCCCTCTGCCCCTCTGCCCCTGCCCCTGCCTCCTGAATGCTGTGATTAAAACCATGTACCCTCACTATCTAGACACACCTAGTTTTCTTTAAATGTGTGGTCAACTAGGCCTAACATGCTCCAGTGGATAGCCACGAATCTAAGAGTTTTTAGCCAGCACGAATAGGACTCCATTAAAAGTGTTCTAAAAACAAAAACATAAAGTTGGGTGGGTATGAACTGAGGTTAGAGATGGGAGAAGATGGGAGTTGTGGTGGATGTTATCAAAATATAATGCATAAAATTCTCTAATTCTCAAAGAATTAGTAAAGATACTTTGGAAAGTACTGAAAAATAATGCTACCAGTTAACACAAATGAGGAATCTCACAAGGCCACATCCCTAGACTAAGAGTTATAAGAAATGACTACTGGGAGAGGGAAACAGTCTCTCCGAAATGAGACCCCTAATTGGTCATCCAATGTCAAGTAGTCAGCCCTAAAAACATATACATATGAGCAATGGGGAATGCTTTCAGCAGGTTGTGTGTGTCATGTGCATAAAGAAAAAGTGAAAATGAAATAAAATGAACATGGAAAAAATAAACACAGTGGAGACTGAATAAAATACCTACTAACAATCATCTCTGGCCTCTGCTCATACATGCACATAGATACACACAGAGATACACACAGAGATACACACACACACACACACACACACACACACTATACTTGGGGGTATATTTGCCTCCCTTGCTATAATTTTTCTAATTCTTCATTTGAATCACTATTATGTCAAAAAGAGTACTATTTTAATTAGTCCATATTTTTTTCTCAATTTCTTCAATTGGAGGATAGGCTGCAACTAGTAGATCCCATACCTATGGTGCATACTATTTTTAGAACAAATACACCAATTAGCTGCCTAGACACGAGCTGAACAAGGATAAAAATAGACATCCTAAAATAGATGGGACAAAGACCATACAGAAAGAACTACAGAAAATGAAGGAATCCTGAGATGGGAAAAACAGTCATTTCCAGGGAAGATGACCATGTATACCAAATGATCACACCTAAAAAACATTCATATTAGTAACATTAAACAGACTGAGAAAGTTCTATTTAAATATATATGCATATGTGTATATCCATGTAACAGAAATCAATGAGGAAAGAGTCCATGAATTTTAAAAAAAAGCAAGTATATGGGATGAGAGACTTGGAGGAAGAATGATGTAATTATATTACAAACTCAAAAACAAAGAATTAAATAAAAAATCAAAAGAAAACCTTTCATATTAAAGAAGGTATCCTGATATATAATACACATATTCTTGTCTTCATCTGATGCAATCATAAAATTTATTTTAATATTTTATGTTGAAAAAGGTCAATGAAACTGCCCAGTGCTAGAAAAACCCACTGTGCCTTAAAATACAAGTAGCCTTCCTTTTCTGGTTAGAAAAATATTCTGAGGATATGTTAAACTCATTGATACTGTTAAAATTTTATCTGCAGAGTTTTGAATTTCAATTGTCCATCACATGGAGATTCAGGTGAGCTACACAAAGCAGGTATTGTTTCATTGTTTTGACTAAAGAAGGAAATGACGCAAACATATAAATAACTCACTAGGTGTCTTACACAGGTGACTTGAAGGCATAATATTAATGTCTGTATCTGAACTCCCAAAACTCTAAGTATACTGAGCAATATAATCGCCAAAAGTGTGAATGAATATTTCGGGAAAAATAGATGACAACTTACTTACTATCCAAAAAAAGAATTGGAAATACTTCCTTCAAAGGGTTTTGAAATTGAAGTTCTAATTCTGGTTTAGTCATACCTTCCTGTTTACTTTAGGACCCACACATTACAAAATAAATTAAGGACATAACCATAAATATTCTATTGTAAAGCTATCTTAGAAATAATTTACCTCTTTCTATATACACCTATACATATACGATGTGGAGTTCTTAAAAAAAAGACTTCAAAGAATATACAGGGTAGTCAAAAAAAAAAACAAATGCCAAATATCCCATAAATATCCCATTTTCTTTTATTCTTTCTCATATATTGTTCCACGTATCTTGATTCAGGTCTTGAAATTAGAATGGAAATAGAGAGATGGAGACAGTGAGGGGGTAAAGCAGGTTTTAGCAAAGAGAGTGGATACATGTAGCAGGAGAGTGGAAAGGGGCTAATGTTAATGGAAAGATGCAAGGTAGAGAGAGAAGGATGCGATAGAGAGAAGAAAGGTCAACAAAACAAAGTTATAAAGTATGTTGCTCTTTACACATTATAAAACAGACATTTTAAAAATGCAGTGGGTGAGGGGGTTGGAAAGATACTTCAGTGGGTAAGAGTACTTGTTCTAAAAACATGAGTGGCAGAGGTCAAATCCCCAAAGTATACATGTAAGGCCAATCAAAGCTATACATGGCTGTAACATCCTTGGGGACAAAGAGATCTCAAGAGTTTGTAGGTCAGCCAGCCTAGCCAAAACAGCAAGCTTCTGGTTCAAAGAAAGCTGTCTCAAGACAATAAAGAAAGAAAACATGATTGATGTAGATGCAGATATCTTGCTCTGATTTCTGCATATGCACCTACTTACACATCTGCTTGCATGCAACACACACACACTTTTAATTGTGCAAAATAAGTCAGTCTAAGGCATGGCACACCCAATAAAAGAACAAACTATGATCTATTCCGGTCCTGCACTCAAAATTGAATGTCAATTTGAATTCTTGAACAGCTCTGTTGTGCTTCTTCTTCTTGTTTTTTTTTTGTTGTTGTTGTTGTTGTTGTTGTTGTTTTCAATTCAACAAACCTAACAAACCAAAACACACATCTTTTTTATAGCATGCTGGTTGAAAAAAAAAAACCCAACCATGATTCTTGAAGTCAATATCATAGCCTACCACGTAACAGCGAATAGTATCCACTCTTTTTTGATATAACAAAGCACATGAAGAACAAAATCTCTCAACAGTGCAACAAGCCCATGTCAGATAATGCCATTTCCCCTATTATCTACAGGATCTTAGAGACAAATCAATAAGCATGGAGCCAGGACCCTGTCCACACTGCCACTGCCTTTATTAATATTGCTTTTTCCTATTTCATTAATATTGCAGATACCAGCAAACAATTTGTGTTTAAACCATCTCTACTCTCTTTTCCTAAGGGATGACAGTTTAAAAGCAAAGAGAGTTATATTGGTCTGAATCCTATATACTTGAATTCTAGAATAATCCTCGACAGCAAAGCCATTTCCTAGCGAGATCAGTGAGTTATTTAGATCACATTTTTACCTTAGGAGGACAGAGTGTGCACAAGTGGAAAGAAAAATCCACGGGACTTTGTGTTTTAATAGCTGCCGGTCACAGCAACAGTGCCATGCAATTTCATTCAGATGCTTAGGAGCTGGTCATGCTTATGAGAGTGTGGAAATAATACTCCTCTTGGAATTAGGATATCAGAGTTTAGGGCCATGAAATAGCTCATTCTGTAAGTTTAGTATAATCCTGTCTCTGGACCTCCATGTCTTCTACTAATTCGAGGGGAATTTAGGTATTTCCAAGACCATTTTTGGCTCTAAACATATATGGTTCTAACCCTGATTTTCGCAGTATGTGAGTTCTTTGCAAACTTCCCCAGTCTATGCGACTACAATTGCTTCTGGGCCCTATCTATGCTGAATAGTTTTGTTAACTTGACATAAACTAAAGTCTTTTGAGAGGCGGCAACAATGATTGAGAATATGACTCCATAATATCAAGCTATAGGCAAACCTGTAGAGCATTTTCTTAGTTATTGATAGGGGAGAGCTCAGCCCTTTGTGGATGGCACCATCCCTGGAATGGTGGTCCTGTGTTCTATAAGAAAGCAGGCTGACTGTTGGGAGAGGAATGTGTATACCTTTAATCCCAGCACTTGGGAGGCAGAGGCAGGTGGATCTGTTTGTTCAAGGCCAGTCTAGGCTATGGAGCTAGTTCCAGGACAGCCAAACTACACAAAAAAACCATGTCTCAAAAACCGAAAACTAAAACAAGAAAGCAGGTTGAGCAAGCCATGAGGAACAAGCCAGTAAGCAGCACCCTGTATGGCCTCTACCTCAGCTCCTGCCTCCAGGTTCCTGCCCTGTTTTAGTTCTTGTCCTGACCTACGATGATGAGCAGCACTCTGAAAGTATAAACCATATAATCCCCTTCCTCTCCAATTTGTTTTGGTCATGGTGTTTTGTTGCAGCAATAGAAACTCTAACTAAGACATTATCCTTTAGTTTTACTCAGCCACTCGGGGACATCAGGATGCTAATATCTAGCAAGTATCAGTAAGTCTGGAGCCATGTCAATATTTTGGAACTTGTGCTGCTTTGTTAGGGTGGGTGTCTAAAAGACTTTTAAAAGCATCACCTACTAACAAATGAAGATTATTAGGGAGATTGGAATGACAATGAAATAATGACAGGACTATATCAAGATACAGGAATTAATCTAAAGCCACAGAGAAGCAACATGTATTCTCTCTCAGTCAATAGAGCCTTGCTTTGTGAAGAACAGAATACTATTTGAGCACCCAGTGGCTCTTACCCAGAACACATTTATTTTTCATACTGATAGTCTTTTATCTTCTGGAAGGCTTAGACAGCACAGCCTGTTTGCTGCTATGACAAAGAATGGTGCCAGATACCAGAATGGAGATGCCAAAGGTCATCCCCATAAAAAATTGGGTAGGGTTCCCACGTGTTAATATTAACTGGGCTGCAATACAGAGAGGTAAACTGCTGTGACTGTGGAGACAAGCAGTAGGAAAAGGGAAGGGAGAATTAAAATGTTCAAGGAAAGAGGCCAGTGATCAAAAACCAAGTAAAAGAAAATAGTGCAGATAAATAAAAAAGTGAACATTAATTGATTTCTTATCAAAATTAACACTGCTTTATATTCCAGCCTGGAGATTTATTAGATGCTATTTTCTGAACCAGAAATAATGTTAGGCAGATTCAATCCATTTAAAATTTATGAAATGAAATAACTTACTTATTCTTGGCACACAACAATAGACCATGCATTATTATTCTCTTTTAGATTTTCAGGTGACTGCCATTGTCACTTTAGGGCTGTTCTGAGGGTTCTTGTGCTTCATGTAACTCAAACATGCATTTTGAAATTATTCAGTGAGTGTATATGTTCAATCTAATAAGAGATGTTTTCCTTTCCCTTTTTTTTTCTTTTCAAAGTCTTCTCTATAGTAGGTGAAACCAAGGGTCTAAAGGTTCACTGAATTAACTGACTCTTTATCTCTAGTGTTGTTGTTGCTGTCATATCAGCATCCCTTAGAGCCTGTTGCTCAGACCAGCCATCTGGCCAAGGTTTCCCTCAATCTACTTCTGCTCACAGAGAATTCTAAGTACATTACCTGCACTGTGTGACACTCTCCCAAATGTACCATAAAGTATAGTGAAAAGACCATATGCTTTGAAAAGAAGTAGAGGAGAACAAATCTAGGTACTGCAACAATTTTGCTGTTCAGCACTGGGTAAATAGGCATGAACATTCATGCTTTTCAGATATGTATTTATTACTAAAATAATGAATATAAGGACCCTGGCACAGCATAAGCATTCAAACAATGCAGATTGTTATTTTATTTATTTTAACAATATTTTCCTCCATTTTCTGTTTTTAGAGCAGAATACCTAAAACCAGATGAATTTATACAGAAGTTTACTTGGCTCCAGGATTTAGAAGCCGGAAAGTGCAAAAGCACGGCACTGGCATCTGCTTAGCAACAGGAAAGAGCCTTGTCACCGCAGCATATTATGACAGAAAGCATCACACAGTGGGGCAGGGCCTACACATTAGCCTGGGTCTTTCTTCTTATAAAACCACCAGTGTCATCATGGGGCCTTCACCAGCATGATTTCATTGAATTACCTCCAAAACATAAGGTTCCAATACCTTACCACAGTTTTCTGGATTTCATTTATAATAAATTAAATCTATAGGTCACATTTAAGCCATAGAATGCAATACCTTTAGCAATTGCTATTAATATTACAATTACTACTGTTTCCCCCTCCATTAGCCTAAATCTGATCATTTAACACATACTTAGGTCAGTGGAAATGTCTCTGGCTCACCAGGCAGGGATTGCTTCTACTTAGATTACATCCTACCTGTCCTATCCTACTACCCCCTGTGTTCTTGAGGCTTCTATACTGACAGACAAGCAGGCTGCAAGCCAGAATTCACCAGCAGGGACAAGGGGCTAATGGCCCTACCAGCTGCACCACCTAACCCACGGAGGAGAGACAAATGAGGGCACCAAACATATAAATGGTCTCTGTCTGGACAGCTCATGAGAATTATCAATAAAGGACTGAGAATGTTTTGTGTGCTCATGTCTTCCTGGTTATGGGAATGATGCTTGTGATGTAGCATATCACACTTAATTGCTTCAGCACATCAATTACTGCCAAGGGAGGGCAAGCAGCATGGCCAGATGCCAGGGAAGATCTGTAATTGATAGTCACCGAAATAGCATAAATCAGGTCTCACATTAAGTATGAGCCATTAAAAAGGAAGTTGTGCTGAAAATAGGCAGGTGCTACATCAGGTTGGATTCTCTCCCACTACTTTAAAAGTTGACGGTAGCCCTGCAGCCTGGCAATGCTTTATTCAATGTGCTCATGAGGGAAGCCATCCTTCCTTGAAGAGAGTTTGGGCATCAATCATCAGGTCTTAGGCGGAAGGGATCCTGCCCCTTTCACCTCTTGTCATACCTTTAGAAAGAGTTGCTGACAAACATGAAATGCTACATCTCCAAATGTCCCCTTGCCAACCTTCTGAAAGTTAACATGCCGGCTAGTCTAATAAGCTCTTAGCTGTCACCATGGCTTATAACAGAGTAGTAAAAGCTTACAACCAGTACTCCATTGTAAGTAAAATCATCTCAGATTTCAATTTACAATTGTGGCTGGCATGTGCCATCAAATGTTATATCTGGATGCCTATGGTCTATTGAGTTAGCTGTCATCTTTTCCAGCCCTTTTAGTGTTGGCCAAGTCCTCTCTTCTTTGTCCTGGGCCATTTTAACCACTTTAAGCTCCATTATTAACATGTGGCTGACAATAGATAATACCACCTATAGAACTAGTAGGAGTACTGGCTGAAAGAATGAACTTCCTTTCTACATTTTTAGCATTATTCACATAGTTGTGAGGGTTTTTATCCCGGGGCTGTAAACCCCCTGAGGGCAAGAATCAGACTTTACAATAGCATCCAGTACAGAAGGTCCTAGCAATAATTAGCAGGATTATACCACTAATCACCTGGTAAGAACTTCCACTAGATACAGGATTTCAAGTAAGCATTTAGAACATAATAAATGCTCTATACTTGTTCAGCTGCATTTTCATTGTTCTCATTTCGAGGCACATCCCTTATAACTAAGAATGCATCTGGTTCATCAAAGACACTACAAGTTTATTTGCAAGGTCATAATAAATTTCCTAAAACCCTTGTGTCCATAAGTATCTTAGAATTTAGAAGACCTAGTCAGTTTGAGTGTTCTTACACAGGAATGTAGTGTACACAAGGCACACCTACAGCAAGATCTAGATAAGGCAGCAGCTACTAATATAATATATTAATAATCTACCTGTTGTGAACCAATTCACTCCAAGTTGGAATAATGAAGAATGCAAAATGGCTCATAAAACAGATGCCACTTTACCGACAAATCAGTGTGTGGTACCAGATATACAAAAACAAAGGTAAACATGATATTTTAGATCTTAATACTGTAAGTAGGCATATAGGTCTGAATTATATGAAATAGGTGGGGGCAGACAAATCTTCACCCTCAGGATCCATTTTAGAGCAGGAAACTGTAACACATTTAATTCTTTGGTCAGGCTGGCCTTCTATGTCTTTCATCAAATTTAAACAATGAACACCCAATGTCACAGACATCCCCTATTCAATATACCTCCTAAAAGAGTCTTTTATCTTACCTTAATTCATCTTTTCAGCTTCAAGAAGTATACAGAAAAAATAGTGGGTACACTTATAAAGCTAAAGCTAACAACAGCAAGTCTGTCATGTACAGAACTGTGACCTTAAGCAAGATTCTTCATCATTCTTTTATTTTTTGAGATTATAATATAATTACATCCTTTCAAACTTCCATTTGCCTCCTAAAAACACTCCCATATGCCTTTACTTGCTATTTTTCAAATTCATGGAATCTTTTTTCATTAAATATTGGTACATGTACATGAACATGAACACACACACACACACAGACACACACACACACACTTCCCTGGGGAAGACTATTTTCCCATTCTCAGCATTTCCCAGTTGCCTGTAATTCTCCGTGCAGAGTTGAGCAGCACCTATAGCCATCATGTTACTAAACCTTCACCATTCTTAAGTGACACATCCTCTTCTTTAAAATGAGTAAAAATACATTTCACATATGGATAGATAGCTAAAAGCCTTTTTCAGGATGTTTCAGTCACCCATATTTTCACAGATAAAGGAGCTGGTACTTAAAAGGGATACTGAATTCAAACCCCATTTTTCTCTGTTGGGAAACAGTGGAAGGACTGAAGGAAGATCTGGCAAGAACCAAACCTGCCAAGATGCACAAAAGAATAATGCTGACAGTATTAAGAACGAGTTACAGACCCAAGGCCTCTGCCCACCTATCTATCTGCTAATGCTTTGTACCAGAGCAGGCCAGTGCAGCCTTGGCAAGGATAGGGTGTGAAATTAACAACTAAAAGGGAAAACGACTGAGATGGAAATATATCACTGGGAGGGAGAAGCAAGGACCAGTTAATTGGAGAAATCAAGGTGCTATCCTTTACTTCCAGTTGGGAATGCAAATGATGTCATCATCTGCTATTCTTTGGCAATATTTCTTAGTATTCAGAGTGCAGTTGTGTGGTCTGAAAACAATTTAAACTGAACAAAAACCAGTGCTTCTTTGACTGATTCTGATATTGGATTCTTCCCTTCCCCTTCTTACAAACACAGTCTCAGCTATGAGTACGCAGTGAGTCAATCTGATATATCTTGATGGTTGAATAAGCTCTTTGATTTTTGAATTATTTTGAGATTAACTGAATTTGAAATGTGGGCTGCCTGCAATGTCTTGCTGGCACAAAGGGATGAGCTTTGTTATTGACAGAGAAGACTTGCAAACGATATTTTTTATCATTATTCTCCGGTGCTGAACTCTTGTTTGCTTCAGCCTGGCCCTGCTGCCTGGATGGGCGCTTTGAGGCCAGGTTCAAAAGTGCAATTTATAATCTTCTCTCTCGACTCCTGTGAACTGCTGCTGCACAGTACGGGGTGACTCTTCTGCCTGGGAGACCAGACATAGTTCTTACTGCAATCAAGAAACATTGTTTATTATATTTGAGTTTTTTGATAACTTGCATAATGCTCCAAATGAATAAAAGCTGTCATCCGAGAGTCATGCTATTGGCAAGTTGAAGCAGAATGTCACTGGAGCTGCTTCAAATGTTTGTGCGTGAGTCCTACAATCCTGTCCTTGGTCCCAAAGGAAACCTAGTAGTTTATATCAGCCTTACAGCTTCAGCCTATGGATGCCAAAATAAGCAAGTATTCCCCATTTTTCTTTATTCTTTAGGCTACTAACACTTCTTCTTTTCTCCCTGTACTCATTTTATTGAACCTAGACTGTGCTACATACTGAAAATGACTGCTTATCTATCAATAAGCCCACCACTACCTACCATCTCTTTTTTCTTTTTCATTCCATCTTAGTTTCAGTACTCTTGTTTCTGATTTCTTCTGAGATAGCTTGCCTTCTACTCTTCTTTGAGTTTTTCTTCAACTTATTTTTCTCATCCTACTTCCCCACTAAGGAAAACAGAAAGACTCACTTGATTATTTCTGATACACAGTGATTTCTTCATATGCACATAGCAAAGTATCCATGGTTTAGGCACAACAACTAATTGGTCTGAATGTACTGATAAGAATTAGTTTTAAATGACTATGTAGTCTTTTTCACAGGTCAGTACTTCCGGAGTCCTTTCACCCTTTGCATCATATTACAACAGGCACATCCTATGCCCCAAGTTTTTATAGCCTGAAGGACCTGGAGATGAAAAGAAGGAATGACAACAGGTCTCCCAAAGGCCTCTTAGGAAACAATCTCCCAATCCGTTAACCAACCCTTGATCTGGATCACAAGTGAGAAGGAAATCCTGTCAAAAACATAGCAAACTCAAGACCTACGGAAGCTTCAGCTCTTCTAGGTCTCTCCCCTCAGGCTCAAATACATGATCACAGAGAGTAGCAATGACAAACAGCAACCTTCCTGTGCATTCCCATGAGGCCTCTATACCAAAATGATTGCCCACTCAATCTGTACACCACTGTGAAATGTCTCCTCCTTATCATTTTCCCTGCCAGTCCCAATAGGCCCCTAGCTGAAATCAGTAGCAAGAAACACCTCTTCTTCATAAACTACACCCTACTTTTAGCCCACACACTAGCAATAACTTGTACTCCTAGGGTCATACATAAACTCTACAGATATGACTGTTTTTGCTATTATCTCTACCATTAGTATAATTGCAAGCAGCTTCAAGCAAGAGCTATGCCATTTCTATATCCCCTGGTGCCTCTAACATGATGCCTATCACACAGTTGATGCCCAATAAATATGTATTGGATTGAATTGTAGCAGCCAGCATCATTATAAGTATTAAACCATATTCATGTTTCCCACTTTATTTCCTACAGACATCTGCAGCTGCTTCTGTCCATGCAACTTTTGCTTTATTACTAAAGACGAAGAATGAAACTGTCACTTTAAATCTGATGGCCTTACTTTTATTGAGTTAATCATCCACAAGGTTTTTCTCTTTCCCTGCTAACATACAAGGAAACAATTAGCAATATTTTTTTCTGATGTCAGTAAACGACCTCAATATTAATCTTATCAAGCTCGTCTCTTTCGGGAGTTTATTCAGAAATCAATTCTGGTTGCATTATAAATCAAAAAGAAGAGAAAAGCAATTCCTAGCCTTCTTTCCTACAAATGTGAACCCATCACTTAGGTAATAGCCTGATTAAAATCTCAGGATTCTGTCACCAATGATCTATTCATTTTTTTTTCTTTTTCTGTTGTATACTTAATTTACTAATCTTCAGAAATAATTTATTCCAATAATTTCTTGTAGATTTTCTGTTTGCTAACTCATTTTCCACATTTTTTGACCCTATTATTTTGAAAATATGGACCAATATCTTCACTTTCCGCCTATGTGCTTAGTGCTCCATAATGAAAATGTCCTATAAATCTAAGCTCAGTTCTCACCTTAGGCAGTTCATCAACTAACCACTTTAGGAACTCTGTTTCTTTTTGGTTCTTTTCAGTACCAAATATTGGTGAGTACAATGATGATCTGCATAACTATTTTTTTTTTTTACCTTTTACTTTTCTGTGAATCTATGAACCCAAACTTGCTTTTGTGAATGTGCTAAATTTAGCAAACTTTTACTGGTTCCTTCTATTCATCAGGATGTTCTTGACCTCCATGACTCTTTCCACAACAATATACTCAATTTTGAAATTGAAATGAGCCTTGAGTATACAAAGACAGAAAGTTGCAGTCTCAGAGTTGTCTAATTAGTTGGTAATGACCCTGGCTATACTATAACCTCTATTTTGGAGAAGGTCCTTTCTCTTCAATCACTTAGTTCCTGATAAAACACATCTCATTTCCAAAAATCATAGCAAAAAAAGTCTATTTTGGAATTATTTGTGTATCCTCTCCTTTCTTTGACCAGTATCATGCAGTTAAAACAGTCATTGTGGAACCTGGTGCATATCTTAAAGATCTTTTCTCATGTATTAGGAAATAGAATTGTCAAACAGCAAGTGTGCCATATCATACCATAGCTGAATATTTCCTAGTTAATGTTGCATGAGACATTTGGGTCAAATAGCTTAGTCACTAAGGTATTTTTACCTTAAGACTACAGTGATTTTACATAGGCTTTACTGAAGTCACATTGATTTCTGTAAGGGGTATAAATCAGAGTCAGAATACAGGGAGATGAATAAACAGATCTTTTAAATCATCTAAGTGAATTTACTACTCATAGAATCTGACAAAAGGCCACTAACTTCTCTGAACCTAGGTGTCTTATCTGAAAATCAAGTAAATCAAATGGAGAGATGAAATAAAAGTCAGATAACAATGTGTAGTAAACACTAAAAAATTACACATCCATGCGTGGATCTTGTTATTTCTTATCTCTGTATATACTCTGACTTATTAATAAATACCTTAGTATTTGAGCTTTAGTGTTCAACAGTTTAAAATAATGGAGGTAAAAATGGCTGTTTTATAGTATCAAACGAGGAGCAATGCAATGCCAAAAAGTAGTAAGTTTCTGGATATACATTTTAAAGTAATAACAAGATTTCATGACTGATTAAGATGTAGTATAGGAGAAAGGAGGTAGAGATGGTAGGAAGAAAAAGAATTAGTTTGGAGAGGGACTGATAAGATGTAGATTTTAAATGTTACATTTGAGAAGCTTTCTTAGAAACTTAATGAAAATGAATATCTAAGGCCATTAGCTATTTAACGTTGAGTCTTAGGAACTGAGTCTCAGCTAAGGAGAAAAATAGTAATTTACCAGCAGATTATAAATGGTGGTTAAAGACATATTACTTTGTAAACTTAGTGAATGAATGAATTTAGAATATTTTAAAAAGTGGGGACTTGCTGAAATTCTTCAGTGCAAACAGAGCAGTCCTTGAAGAGAATAGTAAGATGTTAGTCCTTCATCATCTTGCCTTTTGTCCTCTAGCTAAAAATATGTGACTTTGTTCTGTCATGAACCCCCACCACAGTGTTTGGCCTCACTCTAAGCCCAAAATCAATGGGATAAAACGAATTATGAAAAAATAAACTAATATTAAAAATAATTATAAACTCAAATCTCCAATATTGTAAACTCAAACTTTTTTCTCTTTATAAGGTGGTCGTCATAGTTATTTCTATAGTGACAGAAAATTGACTATGGTATAAAAGCAGAAAATAGGGTAGAATTATACATTAAGCTGATGCATAATAGTATGTTCCATGGAAGAGGGAATGGTCCTCCATAATAAGCATTGCTGAAAGCACAAACACAATGAGAGCTGAAATATAGGCCCTGGATCTGACAATTTATTAACTATTCTTGAACTTTATGAACCATTTCATCAGAAACATAAGTATAAGAGCTTCATGATATGGGGATTCCAAAGAGAAGCTATCTAGAATCATTCATCATCCTAATAGCAACCCACATTGAGAGGAAGCACATCTCCTCCCTTGTAGGTATGCTTACTTTGACAGTGTTTCTCATTTTCACCTCTCTGATACTCACTGTAAATACTTAGGATGGCAGAACCTTTGTCTACAAACCCCTATCACACATCCAGGAAGCAGCCATATGACAAATAGAGACAATCATATGTTCTGTCAATAGTCTGAATTTTTAATAAGAAAAGAAAGGAAATACAAGTCAATATCCAGAGTGGATGTGGTACACACAGCAGTTGCAACACATTTCTAACTAGGCATCCTTTGCAAATTGTCACAAGCAAAATTCCAATCCTATGTAGTTAACCTAGACACATGCAAATAAGAGCAGCACTATTTAGACAGAGTGGGCGTGTGTGTGTGTGTAGAAGAGGCAATGAATTCAAGAGAAGATGACTATATAGACACAAAGGGAGTTGAAGAGAGAGATGAAAATGTGCTATACTCATGTAAGATACATACATATATATATATATATATATATATATATATATATATATATATATACATATATATATGTGTGTGTTATTTTATTTATATTTCAAATGTTATTAAAAGAACAAGTTATAGCTTACATACATACATGTGCATACACAATTTATTGACAAGTGATTGAGTGACAGGATACTTCTTGAGTAAGTTGGGATCCAAGACCTGATAGTCCATGGAATTAAGGAAGGTCTGGATTCTCCTTGGGTTCTCCTGTTCCCTGCCCCCCACCCCACCCCTCAGTTATTTTCCTTCTTTCTTTATTGTTTTCCAGCATCCCATGTGCCATTTCTGGCAGGAAGCTTAGATTTCCCACTCCTGTCCATCTATATCCATTTATCTATTGATAGGGTCCCTTGTCTCAGGATTGCAGAAACAACTGAAATTACTCACTCCATATGGACCATAGATATGGAAAAAACTTATGGTTGGCTGGGATTTGTGTTCAATCAGGTTGGGCCATGATATCCCCCATTTTGTTCCTATATTAATAGAAAAAAAATACTTAAACTAGAAGAAGGGAAATGGAAAATCACCTCCATTGGCCCTCTTTCCCTTCCCCAAGGTTCATCACTTCAACACACATAACTTTGTGTGGCCATCTCATGATACAAAAATAAATCAATACAACTTTAAAAGTTCCCATTCTCTTAACAGTTTAAATTTGTTCAAAAGTCCCAAGTCATCTATTAAACATCCCCATTCCAAAATAAAGGAAGGGTGGCATATCAAAGAATGATTCAAACAAAGCAAGACTTAAACCCAGCAGGAAGCAATACCAAACACTGCAAGTCCATGTTTCTGGGTTTTTTGATGGTGTCATCTGTGTGCCAGGCTTGGGTAGTCTGCACCTCTAGTTAAGTTATATACAACACATGTTCTCCCTCTTCAGCCAGCTCCATTTTATACCTTCAGCTTTCATCACTGAATGCCCCATAGTCCTATCATCTTTGAGTTAAGCTCTGCACTACAATCTAGGCTTTACTTCACAGCTCACTCAGGAGCACTATGCCAAGAATGGGAAGGTGCTATACATTATCTGGCTACAGCAGCTTTTTGGAACCTTAGTGCAAACCTCCACAATCCCCCCCTAACTCTTGCATTCCATATGCCTGCAAAATTAGCACTACGTAGACAATAACACCAAGTTATGTGGCCAGCAGAAGTATAGCTTGATCCCTTTAGACCACAGCTCCAGCTGCCTCTGAGAACCTACCTGGTTTACCTGGGAAAACTTCCCTCCATAGTCCTGTTGGAGGATGATGTTCCAGATGCTCTCTTTCTTTTACAAATAACTTTGTAAATGAGACTTTTACTAATGAATTTATAATGTTACATCCTGGAGCATGGGCAGGATCTTGCCATCAAGGAGCCTCTCCTGAGTATAAAATGTAAGGCTTCTCTTTAATTACATCAGTCTCTTTATTAAGTAGAGACACATTACCAGTATCTATGTTGCCTTCAATTTTTGCTCCCCACAAGTGCCTTTCCTTGCCAAATTGAGCATTTTAGTTGCTGCTGGTTTTGCTATTGTTGAAGTTTTTCTTCTTCCCCCTCCTTCTCTTCTCCCCTCCTCTCATATATATACATATACATACACAAATTGAGAAACATGTTAACAGAAACCATGCCACAGCTCAGTCACTAATCTCCCTTGCAGTGTCATCAAGAATCATGGTCTACTGCTTCTAAACTAAATTTCACTCAAAATTTTAGTACACGTAGAGAACACAGTCAGATTATTGCCCTAGTAGGACCCAGGCTTCTATCACAATTCCCAAAAAAGTTATCAATGCCTATAGAAACCTCATAATGTCTACCTTTACTGGCTACAATTCTATTAGCGTTGGAGTCTTCCACACTCCTGTCAAAATCACCCATTAAACATTGCTTGTGGAATTCTAGATCTTCTCTGTTCTACACATCCAAAATCTTCCCTGACCCTCCTACAAACTAGTCAGGAATGACGCAGTCAGGAAGTCAGAGGAATAACCTCACTCCTTGCTACTAGGTTTGCATATCAATTACTTCATTTCGTTGCTATAATAAAAACCTGACAGAAAGCACATTAAGTGAAGAATGCTTTGTTTTAGCTCATGATTTGAAGGTATAGTCATGTCAGGGAGACTGTGGCTGCAGAAAGCTAGGTCCAGCTTTCCTTATGTCCTCAGCTCTTGGAGGACCAGAAAGCAAGGATGATCAACAGGAAACAGAGTTGGGTTAGAACCCTCAGGGCCCACCACCAATAACTTTTTCCAAGAAGTGTTCACCTCACAGAAATTCCATAACTCCTCACAATGGCACCAACAGCTTGAGAAAATAATGTTCAAAAATATGAGCATATGTGAGACATTTCATATTTAAAACACAGTACACAGCATAGATCTTCAACAGCTATTTGACCAATAAACAAATTGAGTCTTTAATCTTATTTGGAAGAGAGAGATGTTTTACATTGAATTTCTGGAATAGTTCTTAATTATTTGAGAAAATGTTCTTTGTCAGTATTTGCCACTGACTCAAAATATGTCAGAGTTGTAATTTCTTGGTATGAATAGGGCAGGTTATTATTTTGTCTTACTATAAGTCAAAAGAAAACTATTCTTCATCCTAAGCCATAGTTTTATTTGCCCCCTATGCACATTTGATGATAGATCTGATGAGATGGAAGTGCAAGGAAAGTCACTTGTCGTGCAATCCTGGCCACCTCAGTTCAATACCTAGAACCTACATAAAATGAAAGGTGAGAACAGACTCCACAAAGTTGTTTTCTAACCTCTGCATGTATAATGTGGCATGTACACCTCCCCCACCACATACATACATACATACATACATACATACATACAATTCTTTTAAAATATTTATTTCCACTTTACTTAACAAGAGGGGAAGAACTCTTTAAGAGGCCAAATGATATGCTCAAGAGCTAAAAGCCAGCTAGAAAAGGGGATGTACTCGTAAAGCTATACCTGTATAACTCTAAAATCTAAACTAGTACCTAGTCAATTATTCTGTTTCTATTTAGGTAGCTTTTACTTTGCCTAAATCTGATTCTAGCAATTCAATATGTGGGTAACTTCTATACTATATCTGGGTGTAATAAATGAGAAATGCCTTTATATATATAATATAATGCTATTGCAATATAAACTGCCATCATTAGTTTATCTACCAACCAGTTAATAAACACAAATGTATATACACTAAAGATGACACTGAAGGAGAAAGGAGGAAAGCTATGAGCACATAGACATTGTCTTTAAGGATCGTTCAGTGCATGGAGTGGGTGAATACAGGTATAAAAAAAGAATTATAATAAAATAGATTTGACAGAAAAGTATGTTCACAACTGTAAACATATATTTTAGATGGTATTTAAAAGACGTTTGACTTACCGAAGAGATCATGCAGAAACTATTTTTTAGGAACATAGAACCATGCTGAATCTTCAACATAGGTAAACATATATAGGTCAGAAAGACATAGAGAAAGAAAGATATTCTAGATTAAAGGAATAGCATATGTAAAGTACAAAAGGCAAGAATTGTCTAAATGGAAGGATGAAAACATTTCCAAGGTAAGACTGGAAAAGTCAGGAGGATAAGTTCATATGTCATATTAGGTAGTTGTCTTTTATTAAGTAAGGGGGAAGCTTTATACCTTACACAACAGGAGTGACAGGATCATGTGTCATTATTTAGAAGCCTTTATAGTAGCAGTAGGAAGGATAGATTAGATGGAAAATACCAGATGTCAATTAGAAAACTATTATAATAATCCAGAAGTTAATATGGGATCCTATTAAGTAGAGATGAAGTAGATAGGGCAGATACAAAAAATATATAGGAGAGAAAATCAACTAGCCTTAGAGATATCCTAGATGTGGACGGTAAAGTAAAGATGTGGATAAGATACATCTTTTCGATTGGCTAACAAAGTGGACATCAAATGGAATGGATTTGAGAGGGAAGAAGGTGAGGATCATTTTGGACATACAGAGTTGAATTGCCTGTGCGACATTCAGCGGGAAATGCCTGCAGGATACCAAATATATAAGCCTGACATTTTAGAATATGTTTGGACTAAAAATATAGTTTGGGGAATTAACAGCACATAGGTGATAAGAGGATGACATTGGCCAGTGAGAGTATTGACCTTGGCAAGTATAGTTACCATCGATAATGGCAGAAGGAGCCTGTTTACAGCAAAATGAAGAGGGAATACAGGTGTGAAAGCAAATACAAAGCATACAACCTTCTTGAGAAGTTAAAATGAGAAGAAAAGGGGGTAACAGAATTGTCAAAATCAAGGAAGACAGTCTATTTGTAGACCATGAGAGATTTGTGTTAAATGTTGTTTGCAATCTCTTTCAAGGTCACCTTAAACTAGCATCTCTACTGAAAAAAAATCAGATCTCTAGTCGTGTATTATACAAAAGAAATTTAGCTCCCTAATGTTTTGAGAAATATAGTAATGACACTTCTGAAAGATGAACTTGACAGAAAGGAAGAGGGATTATTTCAGAATAAGACAAATAAACTGGTGATCCATTTATTGGTATTTTTGGATTGTTAATAAATGTTTAACAAAAGGGGGTTCAATAATTTAACATCACGTTAAGCCAAAAGAATATTTTAAACCTGTCTGTAGCTGCCCATAAATTGAATTGTGCAGCATGTGATCGACTTCCTGCCAAGAACATTTGCTTGTTCCAACTTAGTCTGCTTTATCTAGATACAGTAATTATTTTATTTTGGCAAAGATGCTTATTTGAAATTATCACATACTGACCCCTACATTTTCCCCCTTTAGAGTTCTCCTCATATCCCATTGTCTGACTAATAAGCCTGTTTATGACAAGGTCTCCATACACTGGCCTTCCAGAAAATATTTGTCTCCAGTTACAGGCTCACTTAGAGGGGATCATAACACTGGTCACAACAGGTCTGGGATACAATGGGCATAGGGTGAATCAGTCGAGCATTTTATTAACTACGAGCAATATCTAAAAAGAGATGGCTGCTGCTCTTCCCAGTTCATACCAAGCTTCTTGGGCTTACACAAATCAGGTTGTAGAAAACCTATTGGAGGGAGCATGGTAAGTCAGGCAGCCTGAGTTAGCCCTGATACTTTCTTGCCACAAGTTAGCATTCATTCTGCCTCTGTGTTCTGACATCATGAGACAGCTCTAGATAAAAAGTACAGCCTGCCTGCTCAGAGAACTGCTTTTTGTGTCTGTGAACATACAGGACACCAGAAGACAGCTTCATGAAGCAAACTACATTCCATACAGTAAAGGAGGCTCCCTTCAGACAAATCAGAAACACCCAATATCTCCCTAGGGGCATTTGCTTAAGCATCAATCACAGTTAAATAATATTAACAGTGTTGAAGTTAATGATAGGTCTTCATTTTAAGCATCATATAATTGTTACTTTGCTTTGAAATAAGCTAAGCTGTTGGATTCAGACCAATTAAATTCTTAGATTGAGAGCTGCCAGGTTTTTCTCTTACACCCAGCTGCCTTTAGTAGAGAAAAATCAACTAATAGAGCAGTTGCTCTTTTGGCAAATGGTAGCAAGACTCCATCATTATGACATCCTAGCTGCTTTGAATACTTAATAGTCACTTCTTGGAAACTATAGTCCAGCTGCAAGGAACACTGTAAACAGAGTTGTTGCTGAAACTTGTAGCAGCTATGAAACACTAATATGGCCAATAGGAACATGATTAAAATCTAGATGGTCCTGCTCTAGCTGTGGCTATTCTCTCTCCAGCCAAAAGGTCTGTGACATTGCAATAGAGGGCTTGTGATTGATTAAGTGAGCTTGCAAATATAGGAACTAGATACATGCTACTCACATGTGGAATGTTAATGGTTAGTACAGCAGTCCATATGAAAGCATACAATGTAGTTAGCTTTCTATATAAGCAAGCTATTTTCCATTGTTTTCAGGTTATACCAAGAGGCTTCTTGCCTGTGTAAAATTCCCGAGTAGACTCCAGTAAAAGCTTCTCCCAAGTAATTGTTTCCCACTTGCAGACTGTAACATGCATAGAATGGCAAAATGGAGAGAAATGCCCAGATCTTTCAACCTCACTGATGGTAGCAGTGGGAACAGAAGCAGGAGGAAGGAGACAATTTCAAAGTTCCAGGGAGTCACCAGGAGTTAAGAGTTCCTAATACACTAAAGCTTAAAAGTCTAACACCGAAGACCAGCTCAGCATTCAGAGCCAGCAAGAGAATAGGGCCCAATACTCAAGGGCAAGATTGAAACAGTAGGAGGCAAGTAAAGAGTTTCAGAGAGAGGTCATGGACAGGCACTGCAAGGAGCTAAAGGTACAATGAATAGTGGAAGCTGAAAAGCTGAGATTCTGGAAGAGGGAAGGCTATGCGGAGTTGACAATGAGAGCCAAGATGAAGAGCTGCAAGGTCCAGTCACTAAACAGTTAAAGAGAAACAATGAGATGAATGAGATTAGGGTTCTGATTCCAAACATTTAGATCAGCAACTCTAACCACAGAGCATTGGCATTCTAAGCCTAGGGCTGTACAAACAGCTCCTACCTTGAGCACTGAAAGGAATAAGCTCAAGGTTTAAAAGTTTGGAGGTATAATCCTGTAGTTTTTAAGAGAGTCCTCAAGAAGGGGGGGGGGAGAAGAAGTGGTACTGGTGTGGGAATATGACAACAATACAGTGTATACACGGAAGAATTTTAAAAACTAATTTTAAAAAAGCAACTACTTTTTAAAAGTAGTTTTAAAACACAGATTTAAAAAACTAGTTTAAATAAGAAGGGAGGCCCTTAGTCCTGTGGAGGCTTGATGCCCCAGTGTAGAGGGATGCCAGGACAGTGAGGCAGGAGTGGGTGGGCGGGTCAGGGAGCATCATCATAGAGGCAAAGGGGAAAGGGGATGGGAGCGGGGTTGCGGAGGGAAAACAGGAAGGGGAAATCATTTCAAATGTAAACGAATAAAATGATTAATACATTTTTAAAAATTTTTTTTAAAAAATAACTTTTTAAAATTCCACTATCACACCACTACCCCTTTATAAAATTAAACCTCAAACTTTTCAATTATTCACATCTTAGTATTATCATTCTTTCTAAAAGGAGGAGTAACCTTACATTGGCTTTCTTAAGAAACAGAGGTCTCTAACAACTGAAATTGATCTTGGTTGGTAAGGAGCTTCCAATTGGTGGGAGGGACCCTAAATGCCCAGATAGCACCTGGCCAGCCCTTCCTGGGCTGAGGGGTTGGTGTTTCAATGCCCCAGTCCATATGACTGGCCTCCTGGCTGACCTACGAATTAGGACTTAGGCCATTGGGTGACTTCCCTCCTTGAAAGCAGTTCATAAATCCCCAAAGCTCTTGCAGCAGCCAATAAATCTCTGGTACCAGATTGAGCTGCTTTCTGGTAATTTCCAGAAGCTTGCCACAGCTGGGGCCCCTAGATATTCTCATGACAACCTGATATCTTAAGCTGCCTGCCTGATCCATTACAGACTTTTCTCTCAGGACATTGATACAAATAGTTAGGTAACAGCCCCCCCCCCATCACCCAATGGGTGCTAAATTGTCTTTGACTGTACCCCCAGAAACCCCACTGGGTTGTCTCCTGAAAAACCTCAGATTTCTAAAATTAACACCTGATTTGAGGCCTTCCAAACTGATACACCTCTGCAATCAGGTCTGGATTCAGTACCCTCTAGATAATGGTTCAAAATGGTCACCTAATGGCATGCTAGACCCAATCATTTTAAAGGCTCTTCATACATACTGCCAGCAGTCTGGTAAATGGAAAGAAGTTCCATATATCCAAACATTCATCTACCTTCACTCTAATCCCCCTAAGTGTTCTGCCTGTTCCCCACCTCAGTTTCTTTTTTTTTTTTCTCCCATTAAACTCGGGCAGAGTCACACGGGTAAAGCGGGATTCGAACCAGGAGAGAGAGCAAAGGGCACAGGCTCGCCCTCTGCAGGGGGCTACCTTAGCAGCTGCGCCACGTTTCTTTTAGCCATGAAACCTACTCAACCACCGTTAGATGGCACTACACCCTTAGATCCAACTGACAAACAGCCTAGCCTCCCTTCTGTTGCAGACCTGTTTCATGCTGTGGAAAACCCAAACTGCTGCCTCAGTTTCTTCTTCTCACCAGGATACCTCAGCCCAACCTCTTCAGACTCCTCCCCTCCTTCTGGGCCAGCTGCAGGTCACTCTAATCGCCCTGCATTGGCACCAACATTTACCCCTCCCATCACATATTCTAAGGCCACAACCAAACCTCCAGTACCTTCTTCTCCAGGGACACCTAAACCAGCATCTGTCCTTCCTCTAAGAGAAGTGGCTGGAGTCAATGCAATGGTCTGGTCAGGGTACATGTCCCTTTCTCACTGAGTGAACTTTCTCAAATAGAGAGCAGACTGGGTTCCTATACCTCTAACTCCTCCGCCTTTATTTTAAAGAATTCTAGTACATTACTCAGTCGTATAGCTTGACTTTCCATGATGTGCATATGATTCTCACTAACAATTTACTTCCTGATGAACGCAGGCAAGTTTGGGAAGAGGCAAAAACACATGCAGATCAGATTCATCAGACAGACGAAACATATCCAATCGGATCTGAGGCAGTTCCTGACCAGGATTCCTGATGGAATTATAATTCCATCAGGTGGTATCTTAGCTAGAAATAGATTTATAACATGCCTTTTGGCAGGCCTAAGAAAGGCAGCCTTAAAGCCAGTAAACTTTGAAAAACTCTAAGAGGTTGTCCAGGACAAACAGGAAAACCCATCTTGGTTTTTAGAACGCCTTACAAAGGCTTTTTTGCAGTACACCAATCTAGACCCTGAAAACACAGAAGGTAAGCAACTTCTGATGACCTACTTTTTCCCCAGAGCTACCCCGACATGAAAGCTAAATTTAGGCGATTGGAGAGGGGACCCCTAACTCCACAGGCAGAATGTCTTGGTGCTGGCCTTCAAGGTGTTTCATGAGAAAGATGAGAAAGCCCCAAAACAGAAGTACCACATGCTGGCAAAGGCTATCCCACCAGCCTCAGCTGCTACTCCAGACTCCTGGTCTTTAAAGGCTCAGGGACCACCAGGCCTCTGCTATAAATGTGGCCAACAAGGTCATTGGGTGAGGGCTTGCCCCAATCTCACCAAGCCAAGGGGACAATGTCCTAGGTGCCATTAGAAGGGACACTGGGCTGTCGATTGACCTCATGTCACCCAGAAAAGAGGGATACTGCTCCCAGAAAATCTTTCAGCTGACCTTCTAGGATTGGTTATGGAGGACTGATGGGGCCTGAGCTCTCTCGACCCGACCATGCCTATCACTAGCAGGGAGCCATGGGTAGATATTATGGTATGTGGAAGACCCATCTCCTTCTTCTTGGACACTGTGCCACTTACTCAGTCCTGATGGAGTTTTGGGGACCCACTTCACCTTCGTGTTTTCCTATTGTTGGGGTAGGAGGACAACTTTACCTTCCTCACCTGACCCCCCACACTTAGTTGCATTTTTAGGGGTGTACCTCTCACCCATTCCTTTTTGGTAGTGCCTACATGTCCTGTTCCCTAATTGGGAAGGGATATTTTACCTAAGTTGGGAGCCTCTATTTCCTTGCTCCCCCATTTTGCCTAAACCCAAGCTCACCAGCAGTTCCTCTGCTCCTCCTTCTAGCCAGTCAACCTACTAACACTAACATGTTATTTCCCTTACCAGCTTCTCAGGTGGACCCCTAGTTTGGGACGTCCAGAACCCCTCTGTCACTAAACATCATTCTCCTGTTGTCATCCAGTTACTGGACTTTACCAGGTACATCACCCAAGCTCAATATCCCCTCTCTCTCCAGAGCCTCAGGGGACTTAAGCCTATCATTTCTGACCTCTTAAAAAAAAAAAAAACTCCTTCACCCTACCTATTCTCCCTTAAACACACCTACACTAGCAGTTAAGAAACCTAATGGTACCTATCGCCTGGTTCAAGACCTCAGATGCATTAATTGTGCAGTGGTTCCTCTCCATCCTGTTGTGGCTAACCCTTACACACTTCTTTCTACTATCCCCTCAGGGACTTCTCATTTTTCAGTCCTAGATCTCAAGGATGCATTTTTCTCTATCCCTCTAGATGCCCAGTCATAGGACATATTTGCCTTTACCTGGAAAGATCCTGACACCCATTTTCTACTCAATTTACCTGGACTATTCTACCTCAGGGATTCTGGGACAGCCCACACCTATTTGGCCAGTCCCTGGCTTCTGACTTTCTCTCTTTAGATATTTCCCTAGATCTAAGATTGTACTTTACATAGATGATGTCCTTCTCTAGAGATTAGCCAAGCTGACACCACTGTTCTCCTAAATTTCCTTTACAGTCGAGGTTACAAGGTCATACCTTCTAAAGTCTAACTGTCTACTCCTCAGGTCACCTATTTGGGACTAACAATTACCCCAACCCACAAGGCTATTACCTTAAATAGAAAGAATCTGATTCAGTCTCTAACTGTTCCTTCTACAAGAAAAAATTTTATCATTCCTAGGAATGGCTAGCTTTTTGTGTTCCTGGGTTCTTTCCTTTTCCCTACTTCTCGCCCCTTATATGAAGCAGTGTTAGGCCCTACCCACAAACCTCTTCTCAAACCTGTTACCAAGCCCTTTCAAAGGCTCCAACAGGCTCTCCTTAAGGCCCCAGCCTTACATCTCCCTGACCTGACTCGTCCTTTTTCCCTCTACTTAACTGAAAAGGAGGGGTTTGCCCTTGGAGTCTTAGGTAACCAACTGGGACCATTTTTGCACCTGTAGCATATTTGTCAGAAAGACTAGATCTAACCATCCAAGGATGGGCACCTTGTATTCCTACCTTAGCAGCTGCTGAACTCCTTATTCGAGAGTCAAAGAAACTAACCTTGGGATCGCCTATAACTGTCCTCTCTTCTCACAACGTGTCACAACTCCTAACTTATAAAGGCTTAAAGACTCTACCTCCCTCCAGGGTTCTTTCTCTCCACGTAACTCTATTAGAAGACTCCACCCTCACCTTTCAATCATGCCCACCTCTTAATATTTCCAATCTTCTTCCTCAATCTAATACTTACTACTCCCTATCTCACTCCTGCAATGAAACTTTAGAAGAACTATTACCTCATCCTTCACACATACAGGGGGGCACATTGCCTCAAGCCATCTATACCTGGTATACAGATGGAGTCTTCTTTCTAGATGAAGGGGCCAGGGAAGCTGGCTATGCCATAGTGTCAGACACCAAGGTGGTAGAGGCACAGGCCCTTCCTATTCATACCACCAACCAACAGGCTGAACTAATAGCCCTTACCCGTGCCTTCCAGCTGGCACAGGGACAATCCCTCAACATCTATACAGATTTCAAATATGCTTTCCATATCCTCTTGTCCCACGCTGCTATCTGGAAGGAGCAGGGGTTACGTACCACAAAAGGTGGATCACTATCTAATGCAAACCAAACTATGGCCATAATAAAGGCCTCCCATCTCCCCACAGCTATTAGGATTGTCCACTGCAGATGACTATTGTCTCCAAGAGAAACAATGGAGCTGATGATGTAGCTAGAGCTGCAGCCCTTAGGGGCCTAGACTCATCTCACCCTCCCCAGGACATTCTTACACTGCAACCCACATCCCCACCTACACTCCCTGACACTCGTCAAACTCTGTCCTATCTTCACCAACTCTTTCATCCTAACAGCCAAGCATTGTCTTATTTTGTTAAGACCCACCTACAGCCTAGTCCTGACAACTTAAGTTTCTTAAAATCTATCACTGCTTCTTGCAAAATCTGTCAGATGTCAGATCCCAACTCAAGGTATAGTAGCACCCCTTTTCCTACCCATTAGGCTAAAGGTTCCCTTCCTAGAACTGACTGGCAACTTGACTTTACCCACATGCCCACTGTCAAATGTGCCAAGTACCTCCTGGTCTTGGTGGATAGCTTCTCAGGCTGGGTAGAAGCTTTCCCCACAACTAACAAAAGTGCTCAGACAGTCTCTAATCTCCTCCTCTGAGAGATCATCCCCTGATTTGGTGTCCCAGCCTCCCTTCAGTCCGACAATGGTCCTGAATTTACTTCCCAGATTTGTCAAATTCTATCTAAGGCCCTAGACAACCCCTGGCATTTTCACATTCCCTATCACCCTCAATCTTCAGGTAAGGTAGAAAGAACTAACTGTTCTTTAAAAGCCACTCTTGTCAAGCTGTAACAGGAACTTCATCTTGACTGGGTAAAACTCTTACCTCTGGCTATTTTCAGGCTATGAGCTCTCCCCAAGTGGCCTCTTCTCATCTCACCCTTTGAATTCATGTATGGACGTCCAGTTCTAACTCCTGGTCTTTCACCTAAATGCTCTCCCCTCCAAGACCATCTACTCACCCCATTACTTTGCCACCTCTGTTCTCTCTTGTGGAACTTTGCTGACCACCATCTACCTTGACCACACACTGTCTCCTGTCCACTGCCTGTCAACACTGGAGACCAAATCCTTCTCTCCCCTCCAGATCATCAGCCCTCACCCTTCTCTCCCAAATGGCAGGGCCCTTTTAAGGTAACTCTTGTGACCCCCTACAACTGTTAAACTTGAGGGACTCCCTCAGTGGGTTCACATGTCTCACTTCAAGCCTTTCATCCCTCCACTTAAAATCAACTCTTCTTCATACACATCGACCCTAACAGGACCATGCTCTATTAAGCTCCAGAGAATGTCGAGATCACCCACCTTGTCCTCAATTCCAGAAAATGAGACTCCACTCTGGCAGCCAAGCTTGACCTCTCTGGACTAGACATGGGTTCCTCGTCCTCCCCCTGCTGCTTGTTTCGATCCAGGTCACCCCTTACATCTGGAGATTCGATGTTCAAGAAGCCTCCACAGATAACAAACAATCTTTCCAGAGTCAGGAAACTGTTCCACAGTTGGATGCCAAGAACCAATCCAAATTGCTATCATCCCTATATCTGTTTTCCCATCTAAATATTATGTTCTCTATACTTGCTTTCTCTTTGACCAGATAGAAGATTATTGTAGAAACTGGCCAGACAATTATGGGGGCTGGCCATACTGGTCTTGTCAGATACATATGCTAGGATTATGGAGCAACCATTTCTTCTACCAATACCGCAAGACACTCTTTTCTACATACAAGACCCATGGGATTCCAGCTGTGGTGCTTCAGAACCAACAGGAGGCTAGATGTCCTAACAGCTAAAGAAAATGGTCTTCACCAGTTCCTCCAAGAAGAATGCTGTTTTTAGGGAATGTGAGACCTCCAGTTCTGAGATTTTTTTTTTTTAATCCATATAGAAGTAGATACTCTCTTTTGTAACACCCTTTCTATTCACCCACCTGGTGTTATTATTTCTAACCCAACTATTAATCAGTTCCTGTTATAGAATTACCAGTCACTGTCCACAGAGGTACCTGATGCCCACATCTACCAAGTGGACCCTGATGGTAAAAGCCAGTTACACCTCAAAATGAACTACACCCCTACACAGCAGGAAGTAGTTTAAGAGACACAGCCCCTGACTTCCCTTTCACCATCTGCTTCCCCTCCTCTTTTTTCTTCTTTTTATAATAAGAAGAAAGAGAGGTATGTTGGTATCAGGCCCCGAACCCAGTGACATCACATCTAGGTGACCCCCACATCATTGCCAAGGCAACCGCCATACATTCCCAGAATCCACCTAGCTACCTTCCACCTTTTCCTGGGAGAGGCTACATCACCGCCCATATAAAACAGGCAGAACCTCCTGACCTCGCTCTTCTACTTCCATCTTATTCCTCTTCTCCCCCCCCCCCCATCTTTGTCCTATCTCCTGAATAAACTCCACTTGGAACAATTTGGTCTGGTGTGCTCTGTTCTAAGCTATGCACAGATGTATATCAAGAGTTGTGTCAGGTTGACCTGATATGATCAAGATTATTCTCTCAAACAGTAGATATACAGTGCTCTGGGAGATAAATATGATGTAGAATAAGGTAACCCTCTCAAGCTGAAGAAAACCTTGAAGGGGCTCACAGATGGAGACTGTCTGATGACTTCTCACCCTGAAATTTCTTTCTTGAATAAGAATCTAGACAGCAGGCTACAGTTTTCATTGCAGTTTTCTCTTACCTTGACCCCAGAGAAAGAATCTCTGGTCATCAGGGATCAATAGTACCTCTGCTGGCTGGAAGCAGGGCCCACTGGCATTAGAGCTCTGCGTTCTTCAGGTCTTTTAAGAACAGCCACAGAAAAGACATCATAAATTAAATCAAATACATTATGTAGTGCATTTATTTTTATCTTAGTCTACAGCTCTAGAATTATTTTTATCACCTTTTAAAGAAGAAAATCCAGCTCTCCCTAGCCATCTCATCAATTTGTCAAGTTTTGAATTCTGAAATCTATATATCCATATAAAATTTATACCCTTCCTAGCATATTTTTATCCTCACATAAAATTTATGTCAGCAGTGTTTTGCCAATATGGCTACCATAAAAGTTTTGTTTAGACCAAGAGAGTAAACTCTACACATTGAGGATAATGATTTCCTTGGCACGGGAATCAACAATAAGTTACAGGGCAGGGAGCCTGACTGGATGCCTTCTACACAGGTTTATTGGCATGAATATGTTCATCTTCTGATGAGATATGAAACAGGCCATGCTCTATCTTATCCATAGTACCCTTTCCACACCTGCCTTTGCCAGGTGGCAAAACCTAGAGAATCAAAGAAAATCAGCATCAAGCAAAATGTAAGAGTTAGTAGAATAAAACCCAGTAGAGGAATGGGAAAGACCAAATGGGACGTGTGACTGTGGAGGAGATTCTGAGCCAATGCAGAGGCTTTAGAAAGCACTCTCGGTTTATTTCCCACCTGCAAGTGGTAAAGGTAAGATCTCTTGCCAGATTTTAAAAAATTATCATTATCTGATCCATCATTTCATGGGAAGGAACAATAAAATGGAAATCCCTATTCTCTTATTTTGTACAATACCTGTCATTTCTTCCTTGGTTCTTTCCCTCCCTAGGTTTAATTATTTGGGGGGTAACTTAGAAAAAGCTATTTCAAAATCTGTCCAGTGCCCATGTTCATTTTCTCAAGTATTCTTTTTAATGGGTTTTTCACATTCTGAGTTTCAGATTACATAATCATGGACAAACTCCATGATCCGACTCTAGCAATTGACAGACACAGATTTGATTATGTGATCCTGAGTGGCTAGGGAAAGCTTTTTATTCTTCTTTCAAACTCATAATTGCCTAAGCTTTCCTTTGCAGCTGACTGCCTTTCGGCAACCCAGTTGGGTTTCAGTTTGCAGGCTGCTGACTCCTAATCACAAACTCTAGTTTGTGTGATGGATAAAACAGCCATGTAGCACTAAAACAACACACAGGGATCAGCATCCCTTAAATAAAAAAAAAAGGTGCAAATAATAAATCTTATTTCTACCTCACAAAGTTCCTTATTTGGGCATTATATGGCCTACATATTTAATTCTGAGGGTTCTAATATAAGAAAATTCAATTTTATTAAATATTAATGCTAGATGATTTGAGTAGAGATAAATAAGAATTTTTTAAAAAGACATTTAAATTCATACATTTGCTCTAAAGAAAGGACTTCACAATACTTCCGATCATTCACACCCAGTACATTTAAGTATAGATAAGTTGTTTTGCAACTTGCTGAGTTTATGTCACTTTATTTTATTACCCAAGAGCATGGTAACATAGCCTGTATATGAATATATTACTTATTAAAAGAATAAATGACCATGAAGTATGTATTGTAAAATGGAGCATAAATGGAGGTATTGCTAGCTATAACCACTACAACATATGCAGAGCCCGGTGTATTGCTACATTGATACATACTGATTTTATAGTTTACTTTGTAAGTACAAGGTATATCAAAACATATGCAATAGTTAGAAGAAACAAAGAAAAGAAGTATATTATGGTTCTCTGCAGGAAAAGTACAAATAACATAGTATACATTTCATTGAGATTTACTGTATTGGCATATATGATAAGATCTGGGTAGTTCCACAACGGCTGTCTAGACACTGGAGAGGCTGAGAACTCAGTAATTTCTCAATCCATAAGGCTGCATGCTTCAGCAATCCCAATCTGGCAATGAATGCCTAGAGAATTCCTAGACTCCTACTGATCTGCAGTCCATTGAATGATAGGATAGGCATGTTCATCAACAAGAAGTGAATGCATGTAAGCAAGCCACAGTACTTTCCCTTAGACATCTTTAGGTCTGGGCCATTGAGAGAAGAAGGTGCTAGTCACTCTGTAAGAAAGTACGACCCCCTCAATTAATCCTTATTCTAAATATTCTCACAGACTTTCATATCTTTAGATTATTACATATACAATCATTTCATGATCACAAGGAACCATCAAATGAAAAGATGGTCATAACTTTAACATCAAATATAATTCTTTAAATGCTAAAAAAAAATCTGTCTCCCTAATAATAAGATAAAGGTACTAACCATGTAGGCATCAGTAATTTATTTTTCCATTATCCAACTTCAAGCTCAGGGAACAAAATAACCAAATTAAGAATAATTTAGTGAACATGTAAGATGGCTTAGCCAGCCAAGGTGCTCGTCACTAAGTCTGACAACCTGAGTCCAATCCCTGGGACCCACATGGTGAAAGGAGATAACTGACTCCCAGAAAATTGTCCTATTATCATCACAAATGTGTCATGGCATACCTTTGCATACACATATGCTGAATAATAAACAAAGAATTAGACTAATACTTTAATGGCTGAGAACAATACTTATGTATTGGACATGGATATAAATCACAATAAAATACTTTTTGCTGAGGAAATATATTTACTGATGGTTCATTAATATTGTCACTAAGAAGATAGCAAGTTTAAATATTCTTGTCCAATGTGGTCCAAAGTTTTAAATGATAATAACTGATTTTATAGCTTAAACTTTAAGGTAAGAATGTTAGTTATGTGTCTTGTTTGTCAATAATTAAGTCAAAGGTCAAAATATCTTATAAGGTATTGGGTGCATACAGTTTAAGGAAGCATTGGTGACAGTTTCCCACACTGTATATAATGTTGAATGAATGCCATTCCAGAGACTAGGTCAGCAGAGTTTACAACTTCAACAGACACATTTAGTTGAGAAAGTACAGATAACTCAGTTCAAAAGTTCCTCCACAAATGTGCCTGAAACCTGATTGAACAGGGCTTCCCCTATCTACATTTCACCCATTCCATTTTAAGTACCTACAGATAACACCATGCAATGTAGGACCATGAAAGGCAGCTTGGTTTCTGGTTGAACACAGGCTGGAATCCCTGGTGACCCCAGGTGATCCTGAGGGACCGCAGGCATTTCACTATGCCCCCAGACACTAGACTCCTGACATGAGGCCAAAGTACTCCATATATTTGTGTCCTTCAGTCACATAGCCCCTCCACAGATGACCACAGGTCATGTAGCCTCAAGACAGATCTCCATATTAATGAGGTACCTAAAGGCCAGAAGGGCTTAGCCAATTAAGCTATTTTTCCCAGACCTTCCTCTCTGCAAAAGGTATTTAATGTCAGTACAGTTTTTACTCATCCACTCTCTGCCATAATAATAAAAGCCTTAAACCCATGGACTGCGTCTTTTCATCAGGATTCACAGTGGGGAACAATGGAACAGGCCTTCACCTACAGAGCCCAGTCTAATCTCCCGCAGAAGCCACTGACCAAGCCAAGGTCTCTCTCCCTGTGAGCACGGCCAGAGCTTCTCTCCCTTTCTCCCCTTGGCTGTGGGCCAGTCTAGCCCCCTGGCCCCCACTCTGTTCTCAACTGTCCCTCAGCTCCCAGGAGTGCCTAGGTGCCCAAGAACCTGAGAACCAGATGGTCCCTGGCCACCCAGCATGCCCGGGGACCCCTGAGCCACCTCCAACTGGTCCTGTGCCTCAGACTGCGCTCCACCGCACCCAGCAGTGTCCAAACTGTGGCTTCTCACAGCCCAATACCTGCCTTGCCTGGCACCGGCGTGGGGTGAATGCAATCAAACTTCCCACATCATGATTTTCTTTACTGACATAACATGTGCATATACATACATTCACATTGTAATGAATAAATATAGGATTTTCAACACAAATTAACTTTTTTAAATGAAAAAAATATTGTTTGATGTCTTAGAGAGGAAAAATCAAAATGTTCCCCACATTCTCTTAGCAGAACATTTTGATTATGATATAAACTATTGATCCATCACTGACAAGAAAAAAAAAATCTGTTAAAAAAGAACAAAACCAAAAAACAAAACAAAAAACCCTCTAAGATACAGGGATGAACAGAAAAAATTGAGTTAGTTCAATTTTCAACCTTTGAGATATCATTGATATGCTGTGAAATTGAGTTCCTTCCTAATATCTGGGTTTTCTCACACAACAGAAATTGTATTTGTGTATCTCTTCCTCCAATACTGAGACACCATATATGGTGATCAGGAACTAAAATAAAATACCAACAAGAGAGAAAAATGTATGTCTACTCACTTAACTACTATTTTCACGACCCTAAGACAATGTTAGCAAGCTCCTTTCTGGTTGTAGTACTACAAAAATTGATGAAATAAACTTGATTCCCAACCTTTACACTTCTAAAAGTAAACTCATTTTGAAGCTTGTCAAAAGACTGACAGTTCCTCTTTAAAAGTAAATTGCCCAGAATATTAAGTAAGCAATTTTTTTTTAACAAAGACATTGTCAGAACACAGTCTAACAAAGGAGTCGTGTGAGAGAGAATTTTGAATTCTTGAGAGAAAACTCCAAGAAAACAAGACAAGTCCTGTGACCTCAGTTCTTTTCAAAACACAGAATTGTTCTTAGAATGTGTTGCTGTGCTCCTCCCAGGCGTAGCTGATGGGGTGAGAACAGATCAGCCATTCTTGTGTGCTTCTACAGAAAACCATGTTTTTGCCATGTGTGACTTGTCCTTGTGATTGAATTCCTTACTCATATGATTTTTCTTGACCTTCAGAGTATAAATTGCCCAATGATCTGAACAAAATTGGCTATTGCTAGAGACTTTAGTCCACGTGATTTTTAGGCCATATTCTCCCAGGTTTACACTGCCAACCAGAGCAGTAAAGAAGACATATTCTATTTAATTTTTTGTATTATTGTGGCGATTTTCAAGCAGAGTTTTGAGGGCAAAATTTTCAGTCTTTATTCTAAAGTTGTTTTATGAAGCCCTTAAAGTCGCTACTTTTGAGAAATTGGTCCAGTTATAAAGGTCTTAAAGGCTTTATTAGTAACTATCCTTTAACAACATCAAATCCTCTGGCCTTAAACCTCATAGTTTCTAAAGAAAACAATGAAATGTGAAATGAATTTTATGATATGATGAAGTGGAAGGAGATGTCATGCATTCAAATACTAAAATTCCAATCAGAGCTGTAATGTAGCTTTTCTGTTACACAATTCAGTAGAAGCAAACTTGCCGTGGAAAAAACAGTTCTGACATGCTGGTGCCATGGTTAGTGAATCAGATGAATTGCAATGGCTGCATCTCACAACCTGAGGAATGTATTCCATAATTGAGGCCTCTGGTATAGGATGGGAGAGGGCTGAATCAAGTTAAGGTTTACTGCTTCAGAGTCACCTGAAAGTATATCACAAACACAGGTAGAAAAGACAGAGCAAAGTCAATGAACCATAATTTTTATGGAGGGGAGACACTGGATACCAAATTTTTAGCTATCATCCCAGGTAATGACTATGTAATACAATCAAGTTTGAGAACTGCTACATTAATGCTTCTGAAGGTTAACTGATACTACTGATACTATGTTTTGTTTTATTTTGTTGCCAAAGACTCTATATTTTAAGAGGGATTTTGTTCATTCATTGACAAAATGCTCGAAAGAAAAGAACACTCAAGAATGTAGAAACATATCAGAACATATGTACAGCAGTTGGGAGGAAGAAGCCTCAGCACTCCAAGTTTTCTCTTCACCAACAGTAGAGCCTATTGCTATTATATAATACATAGTGTATTTTCATATGTCTGTGCCTTTTCTGACAAACTCTCTCTGGACTGTGAATTAAAGAATGAAATAGCATGACCCTACCTATTCAATCGTGGTCATCTTTGCAAGCTTCTTACAATAAAAAATATAAATAAGTTAGTAGGACATTTTTTTTATAAATTCTAGTTAGCAAGATATAAAATAGAGTTCAAAATAGAGTTTTTATGCAAATTCCATTGTGGAAAAATCTTTCCAATATGCCTTTATTATTGTTGTTGTTGTTGTTGTTGTTGTTCTTCTTCTTCTTCTTCTTCTTCTTCTTCTTCTTCTTCTTCTTCTTCTTCTTCTTCTTCTTCTTCTTCTTCCTTTTCTTCTTCTTCTTCTTCTTCTTCTTCTTCTTCTTCTTCTTCTTCTTCTTCTTCTTCTTCTCCTTCTTCTTTTTCCTTTTCTTCTTCTTCTTCTTCTTTCTCTTCCTCCTCCTCCTCCTCTTCCTCCTCCTCCTCCTCTTCCTCCTCCTCCTCCTCTTCCTCCTCTTCCTCCTCTTCCTCCTCTTCCTTCTCTTCCTCTTCCTCTTCCTCTTCTTCTTCTTCTTCTTCTTCCTCTTCTTCTTCTGTACCTAGACATAAATAGGACTTCTATATCACATGCTCAAGAATATTGTAGAAGACAAGACAGATAGAATTTAAGAACTAGCAGACAGGATGGAAAGCTGTGGGATGTGGTCTACCAGACATGACATGGCTTGGACCTTCCTGAACTTGTAAAAACTCTGATTACCTATTTAATATCTTCACAAGATTGAGCCCAACGCATATCACCATGATGCAGAAAAAGATAGCCTGTGGTTATGACTGAGGAGAGGCTCATGAAGTTGCATCCCTCCCTGAGTATAACTCAGTAAACAATTGATAGAGGAGAAAAGATTATTTTTCCATGGTGTAGCCACTTGTAAGTGACCATACTCCTGTAAATAACCTTTCACCCCTGCTACTGTAGGCAGCCCTAGTAAAATTCATTTGATTGTCCAAAAGGAAAAGAAAATAGGAGGAGTTGTTAAGAAGAAGGCTTAAATGGAAACGAGAAGGCATGAGTGTAACTTTAATATTTTCAACGTCTACTTTTAATATAAGTTCTTAAATGCTTTAACCTCCCTTTTAACATACCACCCACCAGAGGTAGTGGAAAAGAAAGAATACAGGGGAAGTGGACCTGTTTAGAAATGGGTCTTTGGAGCAAATACTATCTGTGTCGTCAGGAAATCAGCAGTTCAGTTCACAAGAATTTTCAGTGGCAGCTTGATCCACTTGCAAGCATTTTATAGATACACCAGCAGTCTAGTTTGGTAGAGTATAACAAACACTAATCTTCAGGAGCAGAGACAAACAGGCCTCAACCTTGGCTCAAATCAGCAAGAGGGACCTGGAGGGACACCAGAAGTTCTTGGCTGAACCTCTCTTAACGAAGTGAAGATCAGCAAAGATGCTAGGGCCACAAGCATTGCACAACTAGCTCTATAAGCAAGCCTAGCTCAGCCTCCTTCACTGTCTATCAAGTCCTCTTAATACTCCCTCCAAACATCATGTGTCCTCCACAGGTCTTGCCTAAACATGTGTCTTGCCTCAGCACATGTGTCTGTCTCAGCTGACACCAGTCTGCCAATCACCCATAGTCTGTGGAAGCAGCAAGAGACTGCAGTACACCACCAGAATTTTTTTTGGCATGTTTCTCTCTATGGGGTCTTGACAAATATAGCTCAACTATGCAATGTAGGTTGGACCAATACATGCATGTTGTTAGCAAACAATTCTTCATCTGGTGTCCTTTCATGTGCTTGCTTTAACAGAACATCTTTTCTCCTGTGTCTGCTTCATGAAGTTCCTTCATGAGTCTGGCCTTAGTCTTTCACCTGTGTCCACTTCAGGAAAATATTCCTTCACAAGTTTTCCCCAGCAAATATACCATTCAACACAACTGAATCTCCAAAGAACCCTTAAGTTTCCACTTCACATGAATGTAACATGTAAAGTAAAAACAATTAAAATACATTCTATGCACGTATGAATCTGTCAAATAATGAAATAATAGTTTTTTAAAAAGAAAGTAAAATGGGGACCAGTTGAGATCAGACAGGGAATGCATTGATTGGCATGGGAAGAGGACAAGAGATAGAAAGTGTAGATACATATGATCACAATACATAATATTCAATTGTGAAATGTCACAATGGACTTTTTAAAGTTTACTTATATTTACTAATAAAATACCTTTTAAAAAGTGAACTGGACTAAATAAGGTGTCTCCTGCCTATAGTCTGAATTCTGGAGATTGATACAAGAGAACTACCAAAGGTTTGAAGCCAGCTTAGGCTATGTTTTGAGTTTCAAGACAGACTAGGCTATATAACAAGAACTTAACTTAAAAACAAAGAAGTTTCTTGGGTTCTCATTTATTAAATTTTGGTCTTGATGCCTGCTTTATTGTGGTCCTGTTTAGAAAGTTCTTTGCTCTGCAAAGATTTCAAGTGTTCCCTTAATTTTTCCTTTATGAGATTCAAAATATCAGTTCTTAGATTTAACTTGTTGTGTTTGGAGATGAGTTTTGTGCATACTGAGAGATAAGGGTCTAGTTTCATTCTGATACATGTAGGTAATCCTATTTCATAAGCATTATTTGATGACGATGTTGTCTTTTGTTCAGCACACATTTATCCTCTTTGTCAAAAAATCAGGTGGCTATACAAGAGTGAGCTTACATGTGTATATTCAGTTCTACTTTGTTGATGGATATTTCTACTTTTAGGCCAGTAACATGCCATTTTTATTACTATAATTCTAAAATATAACTTAAAATCAAAGTTGGTGAAACCTAAAGCAATGCTTTTGTTGTTTAAGACTGTTTTGGCTCTCCTGGGACTTTTATGTTCACATATGACTTCATATGAATTCTGAAGTTATTTTGTAATATATGTCAAAAGTTCAGGTGGAATTTTGATGGGAATGGTGTTGAATTTGTAAATTGCATTGGGCAGGATGGCCATTTCCACAGTATTAATTCAACCAATCCACAAACAATATAGCCTTTTCTAATTTTTTTTTTTTTGGTAACTTCTTCAATTTCTTTCCTTGGTATATTAAAAGTTTCATTATACAATTCATTTACTTCTTTAACTAGATTTATTTCAAGGGATTTACTTTTTGTCTCTTTTCTTCATAATAATTTTATTGATTATTTGGGAACTTCACATCATAAACCCTGAGCACCTTCACTTCTTCCCATTCCTCCCAAGTCTGCTTCCCAAAACTTGGGACGCCCCTCCAAAGAAAAAGAAAACAACAATAACAACAAAAATGTTCAATTTTTGTTTCCCATATACTCACTAGAGTATGGTCAAACACCCTGTAGCCAGACCATTAAAGAGATCTGAGTTTTCCCTCCACCCCCTCTGAAGCCATCAGTTGTGGAGAGCTATACTTCAGCATCCTTATCACAGTTTTCAAGAGTTCTCTTCAATAGCTTTCTGTCTAAGCTCTTACCTTTGGAGGAACGGGGTGTAAGGGTTGTCACAAAAGCCTTCTATGACCTTCTTTCTCAACTGTGGTCATGAATTCTATTGCAAAAGTAGCTTCTTTTTCCTTTAGAGTCAGAGGGAGGGTGATCATGAACTTACATATGGTTTCTAGCAATAGCATGAACCACAGACAACTACATAGTTTATGGCATCAACACATGCTACAGACTTGAGCATGGTCTCCAATGGCAGTGCTTACTATGGAAATCATCACAGGCTTCTGTTACTACATAAGCCATGGATATCATCTCAGCCTTCAGACCCAGCCCAGCCCAAGCCATAGACATCCACACAGCCTTAGGTGACAGTGTAGACCATTCACATCAATATGGTCCCCAGTGTCAGCACAGCCCGTTGATACCAACATCATTTCAGGTTGCAGTACAGACCATAGATGTGGCCTATGGTAGTAATTTGGGCCATAGATATCAATAAAGACCTGGCTTTAGGAGGACCATGGACCCAGACACAGCTCTTGGTGACAGCAAGGACCATGGATATCAACATAGCTTCAGGTGTTCACACAGGTCACTCATATAAACATTTCCCCCCGTGGAACCACTGCTCATAGACATCACGATAGCATCAGGCAGCAGACCAGACCAAAGACATCCATATGGCCTTCAGTGACATCCTGGGCCAGGGACATCAACACAGCTTCCAGTTGCTGTAGGACCATTGATATACACATGAACCTCTGACTTCAACATGGCCTGGAATAGCAGACCACAGATACCAAAGGAGTCTCCAAGAATAGCATAGAACATAGAGTTCTTTTTAGGAGGTCTAATCCAGAAACTGAACGGTTCTTCATCTTGTGTATCCTCAGAACTAGAGCAATCATGCAAGTGGGCAGCATTTTAGTGAGGCTGAGTCACAGTGCAAGCTCCAGGCTATTGCACAGCACCTTCTTGGCCACTCTTGGCAATAACATGCTTCCCCATGTACTACAGCACTCTTTCACAACTATCACCACCATCATGTACCACCATCATGTCTCCAGCTTTCCCTCCCTCCACAGTCCACTCCTCCATCTTTCCCAACTCCTGCATTTCTTTGTAATAGTGGCATTGGAAACTGCAGTGTGTCACATAGTATATATTTTTGTCCAAACAGCTTTACATACACATATTCACTTCAACAAGTCATTGATCTGGTTCAAGGGTTCTGATCTCTGACACACCATAAATACAAAATCATTGCTGAGATTCATCTTGGGTATCCTGCTGTTACTAAGAATTGGGGCAATCTTGTGGCTTGGCAAGGAGGGTAGGGGCAAGTTGTAAGCAAGCTTCAGGCTACTGCACACCTTGAAGCCTTCTATTTAGGTCATCCCAAGGCTTGCCAGACATTAACTCTGTGCTAGGAGACTGCAGGTAGCACCACTGTCCTGTGCTCTTTGTCTCCCAATAGGGCAAGAATCTCTAGCTGCAGCCACAGCTGCTCCATGCTGGGGGCCAGCCAGTGAGCCTAGGCCCAGCCCTACTCAGTAATGGCATCTGGTCAGTCATGCAGGACTTGTTCCTCCACTCAGTCTAATAGCTCGTAGATGGAGTAGATATTGTGGTGGGCTGACTCAAAGCACTGGATTTGAATTTAGATGGCAGCTGAGTTGATCAGCCTGCTTACAAGTGAGCCTGTCTTCTGAGATCCATGAGCAAGCCTAGGTATTTTAAAATTTTTAAGGCTATTGTCAATGGGATTGCTTCTCTGATTTCTGTCATTTGTACAAAGGAAAGGTATTTCACTTGTGTGCTAATTTTTTATCCTGCTATTTTGCTGTTTATCAGCTGTTGAAAGTTGCTGATGGAACATTTAGGGTCTTTTATGTATAAAATCATATCATATACAAATAAGAATACTCTGATTTCTTCTTTCACTCTTTTTATTTCCTTTATTTCTTTTGCTTGTCTTACTGTTCTAGTTTAAACCCAAACCTGGTCTTTATTACCAGGGGCAAGACCCTGTGTCTAGACAGGTTGCTAAGGAAGAAGCCACTACCATCATTCTGCTAAAAGGAGATAGATATTTAACCAACTCCTATGTGTTACTGTTAAACCGCATCAGCAAAGCTTCTTGGAGTATATGATGATTAATACAGAGACCCAAGGTATAGAGAATAAGATATTGCAAAGTTCTTAGCTCTAAACATTTATATCATACCCTCTCCTTCCAAGGTTCACAGATCTTTGTAGAAGACAGGAAAGAGTGATTATAAAAACCAGGGTCAGTGGATGACTACCAGAAAACATCATTTTCTGGACACAGCAGGGAATTTGAGCATATGAGTCCACAGCAGTTGAAACAGCATGCACAAGACACATAGAAGCTCAAGCCAGACAAAATCCCAGCATGGAGAAGAAAGTTGGGCAGGAAGTCCCACTTGTAACTAAGGAGCTATCAGCACCTGATAGTGCTGGGAAAGGGTGAGTCACTTTTATTTAAGAACACAGGATCCTGTGGATTGATAACACTTTGGTGAAAGGCCACACACCCAAAACTGTACTTGATGGGTTTAAAATAAAATCGGACACAAAGTCAGGTAGGTAGCAAAGAAGGGTGGATCTAGGGGGAGTTGTGTGCGTGAATATAGTCAAATTGCATTTTATAAAATTTTCAAAGGACTAATAAAAATGAAGAAAGGAAAAAAGGAAGAAAGAAAGAAAGAATGAATGAAAGAGAAAATCCATCGAATTTTTCCTGAAAATCTTTTAAAAACCTTTGCTGTTTTAATTTTCACTTAAAAACTCTAGTGGAAACTGTAGCATACAGAATGTCAAATACATAATAATACAATATTTTACAAACAGAAACTTATGTGGGTAATTGCCCACCCACACTCAGATCCCACCAGATACCCCCGAAAATTTTGTTTACATGCAACAGAATCTAAAGGACTATCCACACCATTTTATTTAGAGTAACTCCTATTTTTATTCTATAACTCTATGCTTCATGTTACCTAGTTTTTCCATGAGATTTATTATAACCTGACTGAGATACAGCCTTTTTGTTTTTATATTTTTGTCCATTTTCCTAAGTAGGACACATGTCTCGTAAGAGTAGGATTTATGTTTCTTTATTACCATCAATGTAATTTCTGCTGTGTAGGATAGTGACTAGAATACAGCAGACATTTTTTGAAGTAATAATCATTTCAAACACCTATGTAACACCATTTGTGTCATATGATACTGAAAAGCATTAGGAGACCAAATGCCCAAATGACTAGTACTATTGAATATCATTCAAAGCAGAAGAAAAAAAAAAAACATTTTTCAAAGAATCAAAGTAGCCTTTCCTAATTCCCTTGTAAGCAGATGTGAACTACAGTGCTCTGAAATGTCAAACCCTGAGATTTATTCTATCTTGACAAGTTTCTGAAAAATGTCTGTCTCTAACACTCTGAAACTACATCATGTAGAAAATTCAAGAACAGAATATTTCCAGGTTTGGTAACAAACTAACATGGTGGATTACTTAGGCTATTAATTTATAGTGACTAACTTCTCTAAATCAAAGCCATTCTAGTATTACTGTAAAGATCCTTGAACTACATCACAGATTAGAAAACACAGGCTTTGGTCCATCCTAGATTATTATAACGGGGGAGGGGTTATAAAGGACTAAGAATTATAGGAGTTTCTATGCAGATATTTAAAATAAACCAGATAAATAAGGCAGGGAAATCACCTCTAAGGGCATGATGATATACCTTATATGTTCACACAAAGTATTTCTCCACAACTTAATGAAAGGAACAATATAAAAACTAAAAAAAAAAAAAAAAAAAAAAACCATGAAGTGACCAAATAATCATTTATATTCATTCCACTATCTCAAAAGGTGCAACCAAAAGAAATTAAAATCAGAGTTTTTACTGATACAGCTTTCATTCTGTCTCCAATGCCTGTGAATTTTTGTAGGAAAAAGAATGTGAATGGACTTTTTAAAACGTTGAAAGAAGCTTGGAGGAAAGAAAGATCTGGAAAATCTCTTAAGAACAGATATTATCACTTACTAACCTCAGTATATTCTCCAAAGGTTTAAAAATCGACTGAGTCTTCATTATTATTTGTTGGGAGCCGACTTTTAGCAGAAAGCAGCTATCAGCTTTGCAGCCATCTTGAGCCATATACCCTGACGTAAGACTTGTTTTTCAACAGCCTACAACAGCTGAAGCACACTCTGATATCCAACATATTTTGTTTTGCTGTTTACTGACCCCAGCTGCAAGGCGCACGTGGTAGCCACACCTGCAAGGCATTTGGTTCATGTGCTATCCACGTGCTATCCATGCCTGTAAGGCTTACGTCATATCAACACCTGCAAGGAACGTGGTAAAAGCATATACATACCCCAGATTTCCCTTCAATAAAAGAGACTTGACTTGATCAGAACCTCTGTCTTGTCTCCATTCTTAGCGTCTCTTCCCCTTTATTCTCTCTCTCTCTCTCTCTCTCTCTCTCTCTCTCTCTCTCTCTCTCTCTCTCTCTCTCTCTCTCTCTCTCTCTCTCTCTCTCTCTCCCCTGACCTGAAAACTGGAGCAGCAGCTTGGGCTGGGAAACAGTGAGTGGCCACCAAGCGTGGAGTGGAGAGGGCTGCAACATTTTTGGCCACCCGAAACGTGGGACTAGTGCAGTTCCCAACAATTATTTTGCAGGACAGGACAGAAGACTTTATAAAAAGACATAACTATCATAATCACAACTAATATTTCCTATCAATAACTTGGAAAAAGCAAACTAAAAACAACAGCAAACCAAATGAAAATTTTAAAGACAAAATCCTTTGAAGGACAGAAAGACTCAGAAAGAAGCAATTAAGCCAGATGTAAGCTAGGTGTGATAATGTAACTATCTCTAATCCCTGCAATTTGAAAGACTGAGTCATACCATGTGTGTTCTTTTGTGATTGGGTTACCTGACTGGGGATGATATTTTCTAGTTCCATCCATTTGCCTAAGAATTTCTTGAATTTGTTATTTTTAATGGCTGAGTAATACTTCATTGTGTAAATGTAACACATTTTTTGTATCCATTCCTCTTTTGAAGGGCATCTGGGTTCTTTCCAGCTTCTGGCTATTATAAATAAGGTTGCTATGAACACAGTGGAGCATATGTCCTTGTTATATGTTGGAGCATTTTCTGGGTATATGCCCAGGAGTTGTATAGCTGGGTCCTCAGGTAAGGCTATGTCCAATTTTCTGAGGAACTGCCAGTCTGATTTCCAGAGTGGTTGTACCAGCTTGCAATCCCACCAACAATGGAGGAGTGTTCCTCTTTCTCCACATCCTTGCCAGCATCTGCTGTCACCTGAGTATTTGATCTTAGCCATTCTGACTGGTGTGAAGTGGAATCTCAGGGTGGTTTTGATTCGCATTTCCCTGATGACTAAGGATGTTGAACATTTCTTTAGGTGCTTCTTGGCCATTTGACTTTCCTCAGTAGAGAATTCTTTGTTTATCTCTATACCCTATTTTGTAATAGGGTTATTTGGCTGTCTAGAGTCTAATTTCTTGAGCTCTTTGTATGTATTGGATATTAGCCCTCTATCCAGCCTGGGAGCACATAGGGAGAGACCCATAGCTCCATCTGTATATGTAGGGGAGGATGGCATTGTCAGGCTTAGGTGGGAGAGGAGGTCCTTGGTCCATTGAAGGCTGGATGCCCCAGTATGGGGGAATTCAATGGTGGGGAGGCGGGAGTGGAAAAGTGGGTGGGGGCACATCCTCATAGAAGCAGGAGGAAGGGGGATAGGATAGGGGATTCTGGGGTAAGGGTGAAATAGGGAAAGGGCATCACATCTGAAATGTAAATAAAATATCCAATAAAAAAAGGGAAATAACAAAAAAAAGAAAGAAAAAGGAAGGAAGGAAGGAAGGAAGGAAGGAAGGAAGGAAGGAAGGAAGGAAGGGAGAGAGAGAGAGAGAGAGAGAGAGAGAGAGAGAGAGAGAGAGAGAGAAGAAAGAAAGAAAGAAAGAAAGAAAGAAAGAAAGAAAGAAAGAAAGAAAGAAAGAAAGACTGAGTTAGGCGAATTGCAAGTTTGACATGAGCCTGGACTACAAGACATGTTCTGGGCCATTGTGTATGACATAACAAGACTGAATGCAAGTTAAAAAGGAAAAGAAAGAAGATGCTCTTGGCCATGTCAAGATGAATTTCCCCTTTGGGTATGCAGGATAATAGCACTGTGGCAAAGATTCAAAGGTCCTGTAGAGTTTTCTCTACTGCCTAAGATGAGAGAATAAAAAAGGAAAAGTTACTATTTAACATGGTTCATATTTGCTAGAAAGAAGCATGCTGCAGCTTTACATTGAGTTGGGTATACCCTGAACTCCAAGTTGAAAGAATTGTACATGTAATATGTGCTGTTACATTGGCATCAGTGGCTTCCAGTCTGAGTTATGTCTTTTTTATTAATTAATTATTTATTTTTTACATTCCAAATGTTGGCCCCCTCTCCTGCTCCCTGCTCAAAGAGTTCTTTCCCCATACTCCCTCTCCTTCAACTCTGAGAGGGTGCCCCCTACCAGGGTATAACCCCACCTTGGGGCATCATGTCTCTATAGGATTAGGTATGTCCTCTTCCACTGAGGCCAGACAAGACAGCCCTCAGCTACACATATGCCAGGGGGCTTTGGCCAACTGTGTATGTTATTTGGTTCGTGGCTCTATCTCTAGGAGCTCCCTGGGCTCCAGGTTAGTTGACACTGTTGGTTTTCCTATGGCATTGCCACCCCTTCAGTTCCTTCAATTCTTCCTCTAAGTCTGCTGTAGAGTTTTCTGACCTCAGTTCAATGCTTGCCTGTAAGTATCTGAATCTGTCTCAGTCAGCTGCTGGTAGAGCCTCTCAGAGGATAGCCATGCCAGGCTCCTGCCTGAAAGAACAACATGGCATCAGTAATGATGTCAGGGATTGCTGCCTGCCCATTGGATGAATCCCAAAATGGGCTGGTCACTGAGAGGCCTTTTCTTCAGTCTCTGCTCCATTTTTTGTCTACATTTCTTTAGACAGGAGCAAATTTGGTCAAAAGTTTTGTAGGTCGATTGGTGTTACCATGCCTCCATTGGGGCCTGGTCTGACTACTGGAGAGGGTCTCTTCAGATTCTGTATCCCAGCTGTTGGGTATTTAGTCTAAGGTCACCACCATTTAATCCTAGGAGCCTCACCATCACCAGGCTCTAGGAAGTTCCCCTTACCCAACAGCTGCATAGTTCCCTTCATTCTTCTGTCCCTCTAGGCCTCTCTCTTGTTGTCTCCTCCCATACCTGGTTCTGCCATCCCCTGTTATTCCCATCTCCCTCCTACCCAAGCCCCTCCCTCTCTTGCATCATGTGATTATTTTGTTCCCCCTTCTAAGTGAAATTTAAGCATCTTCACTTGGACCTCAACATAAAACCAAATACACTGAATCTAATAGACGAGAAGGTGGCAAATAGCCTTGAATGCATTGACACAAAAGAAACTTCCATGAACAGAACACCAAAGGCTCAGGCTCTAAGATAAATAATTGATAAATGGGACCTCATGAAACTGAAAAGCTTCTGTAAGGAAAAAGATACAGTCAATAAAACAAAACATCAGCATGCAGATTGGGAAAAGATCTTCACTAACTCTACATCTGATATAGGGCTAATATCAGAAATATACAAAAGAACTCAAGAAGCAAGACTCCAATGAATGAAATAACTCAATTAAAAATGAGGTACAGAGATAAGTACATAATCCTCAACAGAGGACTCTGGAATAGCTGAGAAGCACTTAAAGAAATGTACAACATTTTTAGTCACAAGGAAAATACAAATCAAAACAACCCTGGGATTCCACCTTATACCAATCAAAATGGCTAAGATCAAAAACTCAGGTAAAAGCAGAACTATTTAAGTCAGGGGTGACCTCTGCTTTTTAGAAGGCAAAAAAAATATTGGGAGGGTATCTATTTACATATTTCAATTTGATGTAACTTTTATGAAACTCTACCTTAAAGAAAAGTTCAACATCCTTAGTCATCAGAGAAATGAAAATTAAAACCACCCTGGGATTCCACCTTATACCAATCAGAATGGCTAAGATCAAAAACTCTAGTGACAGCACATGCTGGTGAGGATGTGGAGAAAGAAGAGCACTCCTCCATTGCTGGTGGGATTGCAAACTTGTACAACTACTCTGGAAATCAATCTGACAGTTTGTCAGAAAATTGGACATAGTATTACCTAAGAATCCAGCTATACCACTCCTGGGCGTATACTCCAAAGATGCTCCAACATCCCACAAGGACATGTTCATAGCAGTCTTACTTATAACAGTCAGAAACTGGAAGCAATCCAGATGTCCCTCAACTGAGGAGTAGATACAGAAAATGTGGTTCATTTATACAATGGAATACTATCCAGATATTAAGAATGAGAATGAGTTATGCAGGCAATGAATACAATTAGAAAATATCATGCTGAGTGAGGTAACCCAGACCCAAAAGGACATGCATGGTATGTACTCACTGATAAGTAGATATTAGCCAAAAATTAAGACTACCCATGATATGCCTAAAAGACCCTGAGTTGTGTCTTAGACTCATCACTCACAGAGCTACAGAAATATTCTTGAGCTTCAGGCCATAACATGTGAATCAGAATTTTGGTGTGTGAGGCTCAAACTTAGTTTTGATCTTGTTAAAATGTGTTCTTACTTCCAGATGACTGTAATATCTAGCAGATTCAATAATCACTAAAATGAATCTTGTTATAGGCATTTTAGGAAAAACTGCAGCAGCAAAGTTTAAAGTTCCCTTGTATGTGACTAGCCTTAGAGGAAAAAGTATCTGCAATGTCTAGCCCTGCAACTAATGTTCTTCATGAGCCACAAAGCAAGAAGGGAGTGGAAAGGATACATGCTGCTATTCCCATTTCTCAGTAAATTCTGTGACATCAGCATGAATGCAATGAAAAGATAAAGAATGACAGCTCTATAAACATAAGAATCAATGTGGAGCAGGGGTAAAAGAGAGAGAGTAGCAAGGAAAGAAAGGAATGCAGATAATAAATCCCATTTTGAAGAAAACATTCTCCTTGAAAAGGAGAGAAAAATCAAGAGACTACAGAGTCATTGAAACATTGCATCAAAGAAAAATGATGCAACAATGAGATGTGAGGTATAAGATGAAAAGGGGAAAACTAAGTAAGAAAACATATTGAGAACCAAAACAGCATTGCTGAGCTACAAAACATATTACACATCATGAAAATGATGAAAGAAGAAAACAGAGGTCGTGATATTAATATCAGCAAAGATTGAATTCAAGGGGAAGTATTTTGATAAAGGATACCATCCACAATGAGGATATAGCTGCCATAAATATTTATGTACCAAAGCACAGAATCAGAATACGCACAACATAAAGGACATAAGATTCAAGCCAAGCCTAAAACACAGTAGCAAGATTTGATCTTACATTTTTGTCATCTGTGACAGATGAAGTAGATTAGAAAACAAGCAAGGGTATCTAGGGAAATTCTGGAAAGGAATCTTAAGAAAATGGAATTAAAGACATTATGTGCCTACCAACTTTGAAAGATTTTGATTAAGAAGAAATAGCTGGATCAAAAGAACATAATAGAGTACAGACGTTATAGACTGTTATACATATGGAAAGGAAATCTTTGATGAATTTCATTTCATATGGGCATCAAAAACACAGGATATGTAACTATTTCACAAAAAAGCAGTCTGGTTCCTTCCTCATTCATTATACTAAATTAAATCCCTAATAGATCAAAAGTTTTAATAAAAAGTAAAATGCTTAAAATTGCTAGATAAAAACATAATAGGAATAATTTATAAACTTGAAGTGGAAAGCACTTCCTAACCAGATACAAACTCTAGACACTAAAGAAAAACTCAAAAACGTGTGTCTTATAAATATAAACTATGTTCATTGCAAATACTGAAAATGTCAGGAACAAAGACAAAAGACAGACTGACTGAAAAAAGTCAGCATAAGTAACAAACAACTATGCTCTTTCATTTACACTAAATTTGTACAAATTGGTAACAAAAGAAAATGATTCAAAGAACAGTACTAGGCAGCGATGACATAAAGTAATGCAAATCTTCACTAAGCACATGAAAAGATGCTCAAGCTTATTCATGATTAATGAAATGCAAATAAAAACAGCAATGAGAATCTCTTTTTTTAAAACCACTGGATTGTCAATAATTCAAAGGCTCACCAAGATCAGGAGCAATAGGCACTGTCTGACACTGCTGGTGAAAATGTAAATTCTTGCTACCTCTGGGGGTGATAATTGAGCAATAGAGGCAGCCATATACCCACCCATGAATAATCACTATTACGAAAGGGGCTATTTCAAGGAATTCTAAATTAAAATGAGAATCAGGATATCGTAGTTAATTTTTTAAGTACTTGATTAGAAATTCAAATTTAACATAAAAAACTATATAAATGGAGTTTGTGGTATATTGTTTAAAGATAAAGTTTTGCTGCAACTACACACTTTCTTTGGAAAATACATTAATTAAATGTTGATTGCAGATTTTATGGAGTGTGATTTTTCTGATAAAATAAAATACAGCATGATAGTAAAATAAAGCATCTTTCTTATTATGTCACAGTTGGATTATAACAAGTAACTTTCACAAAATACTAAAGTTCTTCAGCAGTTTTCCCAATGTTCCAATTATTCTCTTTTATATAATGTATTTGGTCACTCCGTGTGAGTCTATTCTAGCCCTCAGAAGTTGTGTCTGTCAGGCCTCCATCACATCAATGGCCTTATTTGGGATTTAGGCAAACCTCTGTCACTTTTGTCAAGTGCATTAAGTCCTGTGCCTTTTATACTACTTGAAATTTCCCTTTGAATTTCATCTGCATTCTTTTTCTACTGTGAAGACTAGCATACATATTTATATGCTGGGCAAAGACATCCTCCTGCATCAGGAAGTAACTCAATGGATAAATTTTTTTCCTAAGTAGAAAGTCCACTAAGGCATATGGCTGTTTCCTGATGACTTCCATTTTTGTATAAAATCCTACAATTCTGAGGATTCATATAATGAATGTCTGGATAATGAGAAGTTTTTGTTGTGTATACTAGTCATACACTAAGATTAGTGGGTTTAGGGTGTTGTTGTTGTTGTTGCTGCTGGTGGTGGTAGTGGTGGCGGAGGTGGCTTACTTGACTTCCTTTTCTGGACTTCCTGACCACTAGGCAAAATGTCTTATTGCAGGTTCTTAAAGTACCTTCAAAATGGATATTAGAGATTGAATTCCATATTCACATAAGTTAATTAAGCATAACCTTCCACATTATAAGGTTTAATCCACATATACATGGATTATATCCCTTAAAACTATCTTAATATCTCTCAGTAGTGGATTGCTTAATTCTGTCAGGATATGTCCAGTAACTTAATGCTGATTTTAGCAATATTTGAAACAAAATGAAGCTCCCAGCCTGCAAGAGGATGGGGCAGGAAAACTAAGAGTCTGAGACCAGCCTAGGCTAAACAATGAGAGAGACTCTGTCTAAAAAATGAAGTATATCCTATTATAGAATGATTATATTTTCCGTAATAAAAACCAAGACGCAAAACTGTCCTTAAGGTTCTATTTGTGAGTCATACAGGTTGACATGCACCTGTAATTTTAGTACTCAAGAGTTATAGAAAGGATGATCAGAAGTACATAGCCAGCTTTATCTACACAGCAAGTCAGAGGCATGCCTGAAATATAATAGGCACTGTCTTAATTCTATTCTAGCTGTGTACATTTTTGAACAAAACATATACACATATACACACAAAAAATACACACACATCTCTACATGTTGTCTGATAGCTAGGTACACTCATTGTTCTATTAGAACCTGTTAATTGAAGTCTTTTGGAGGGAAATTAACTAGAGGTTATCACAAAGAAGATGCTTAGCTCCTGTTACACATTTATGTCTGAATTCTTTTCTTACATTTGTGCACTATTTTTAATTTAACAGAACATTTCACACTGTCTTTTGACATAAGGAACAAATACAAGTGCTATAGAAGATATATCAATCTCTATGTGTATAATAAGAAATACAAGATATGAGCAATAGCAAACTGAATTACTTCAAGAAGTTCGAAATCCCTGTAAACAATCCGAAGCCATGCCATAAACTAAAATGGTATATTCTATTTCTTATCCTGATTGTTTGCTCTATTTTGACAGAGAATCCAATCATCTTCCACTCCTCCCCACTTCTTAGTCCTCAGCTTTCCTCCATTATTAGGTCCTATGAATCTTTCCCTCTAAGCAGCTTTCTTGTCCCCTCATCCTTTGCCCTTTCCGGTGTTATAACCCTAAATCAGAACCTTATTTCATCTCATTTCAATGACAGCAATACCCCTTTCTTCCCACTCCCCAGGTTTCAGTCTCAAAGCTACTCCTTACCTCATATCACAGTTCAGTCAATTTGATGTTCTTTTATTTTTTCATTTACTCAGAGACAGATTGTCCTTCATACTCCTATCTGAACAGTGTTGCATATATCCTTCTGTTGTTTTTATCCTCTTTCCATTTGCTTAACCTTTATGCATACTTTATAACTTTTTCCATAATAACCCCTCCAGATAATTTCAGCTTACTCTTCCCTTCTCCTTGAGAATACCCATCACATTTGGAGTTGGTTTTTCCATATCTGTGTTTCATATTTGATCTTAAATTCCATGAAGAGACTCTACCAATAATGCCTCACCAAAAGATTGACACGTAGTAACAACTCAATAAATTTGGTTTGGCGAGCTAACAGCAAACTAGACTATATATCTCTCTTGATAAAATCCCACCACTCATTTATTACTATGTGAAAAAGAAGTTATAAAAAATTATTTGATTATGCTTTATAGTTCTCAACCCAAGTCTTTGTCTCTCATGCTCTCTAATTATTTTCTTATGAGTACACTGTAGCTGTCTTGAGATGCGCTAAAAGAGGGAGGGTATCAGATTCCATTACAGATGCCCGTGAGCCACTATGTAGTTGCTGAGAATTGAACTCAGGACCTCTGGAAGAGCAACAAGTGTTCTTCTCTCCTGAGCCATCTCTCCAGCCCCACTCTACCAATTCTTAATCATCAGATTTCCTCGAACAAACCTCATTGATCTGAATTGTTCTGTGTTAGCTGTTCCAGGCTTATATAGTATGCCTCCTGCTCTATAGAAGTCTTCCCTGGCCTCTTATAGACAGTCACTTATGATTCCACTGTGTTCAAACTTTATCTTGAAAATGTTGTCCTTGTCTCTTTTTGCTATAATTAACATATTTTATATAGTTTCCTAAATGGTCTTTTTGTATTTAGCATCATATTTCACAAATGCTTAATTCATAACTGCAACACAGTAAATACTAAATGTCTAAAGTGAACTGAACAAAGATTGCATGTGAATATAAATTATTGATGGTGTATCTATTGTAACCTGCACTCTTATGTATACTTTTTCTGGGCAATAGGAAATATTAGCAAGATTTTATACATAGTGACTCCATTAACTGCCCCGAAAGAATAGCAAATGCATTTTTTTTACATCAAATAAACCTTCACGCCACTGGTTGAAAGGCTACATAAAATTTGCCTCCCTGGGCCACAGCCAAAGCTAAGGCTAACAGACTTCTTCTCTCAGACCTAAGGTTACAAATCTATGTGGCAAGGAAGGCAAAGCAAATAAATGGTCTTTATAGACCATGTAATTTAACAGCAGTGAAAAAAATCAGCCATTTAGCACTCACGCAAGCATTCTATGCCTTTGTCTCAGGTCACTTGCAAGAAGTCAGCCTAGCATATTTAACAACAGAGACTTTCAAATTCACAGATAGTGATTCTAAATTAGCAAAGCTTAGCTAGTCACTGTCAAATGGACCTCAGCACTTAGATTAAGAGTTATCCTCAAGGTTCACAGTAGAAAGTGGTTAATCAAAAAATAACTCTAGGCTTCTGGATCCCTACCTCTCCAAGGTATATAAAGAAATGTGTGACTGTTAGGCTCAGTTAACATTTCATAATATATGGTCAAAAACCCTTACACCATGGGACAGTCCATTTGCAATCCATTTAGGGGTGCTATTTTTATAACTAGTAACATTGGAGTTACTCATGTCATTGTCAAGACCCTAATAACCTAGGCTTTTGGAATTGAGATTTTGAGAATGATCTAGTTTTTGAATGGTTGGATCAGTAGTGTATGTGCAAGAATCAACAATGCTTTCTACCATGTTAATATCCAAGCTAAAGGCATAGAATTGAAAGATGAGCTATAATAATTAAAATATTCCATTACTCAGGCACAATTGTTTTTGTCTCATTAAGTAATGAGCAGAAAATTTCTGAGGTCATCAGAGAGTCTTGAAACTTTCTCTTAACAACAGCAAAACCCTACCTTCTTTCAAGGCTGTTTTAAATCTGTTTGACTACTAGAATATACTGTGTCAAAGTACTATAAACTTGGTTGTTTAGAAACAAAAGGATTTACTTCTCACAGTACTAGTGGCTTGGAAGTTCAAGATCAATACTGACATTGTCTGATGAGGTCTTACATTCTGGCTTAAAAATAAAGCCTTCTTGTTGTGTCTTGAGATAGGATGGAGAGTGGGTCTCTCTTATGGATCTTTTATTTAGACACAAATCCCCTTAATGAAATCTCTGACCCATCTCCCAAGGGCCCAGATTATTTTTAGAGTTTTTACAATTAAATTTACAGAAATTAAGAATATCCAGACTGTGATGTCCAAAATAACTTACAAAAAAACATCCTGAAGACTTTCCTTCTTAACCTTACTACCACCTGACCAGCATTTTCTCTGTACTTGTAACAGTCTATACCTAAAGACTAAAATTTTGATGATACAGTGCTTTGTCTTGTTATGCAATAATTCAATGTAATTTAGTTTTGCTTACCAAAAACAAACAAAAAAATGGTAGGAAGCACTTTTAAGGCAAGCCTTCCAGTTCAAGCCCAGTTCAAAAAGCATCACTTAGTATAATGATGGCAGGTTCAACTGTATTCTTTATGGCTGTTTTAGTGTTAAATCACAGAAATCCATATGGGAAAAGTATAAATGGTGACTTAATTAAAAGGATATAAAGATATCACATGAGACTCAATGAAAAAAAATACAGATGTGCTTGAGAAATTGAATATTTTAATTCTTATATCTCATCTGTCAATCCAATGCCTCTACCTTGGACATGAACATGGTAGAAAAACATTGGTGATTCCTGTACATACACCATTTATCCAGCCATTCAAAAGCTAGATCTTTCTCAAAATCTCTATTCAAATTTCTAAGCCTTGGACTCTGATGCAGGTTAGTTCATAAGATCTTCAACAAGTCTGCACAATGTGGCAGAAAATCTAGGTGAGGTGACAAACATAACCAGATTTTTTGAATGTTATACTAATATTTAAGGTGGACATATATCTAAATGCTATCAGAGCACAAAATATGAAGATACCGATAATAATATTGATGGAGACTATCTAAACACAAACTAAATCTTTACAAAGAGAGTTAACTGTCAGGAAAGGCATTCCAAGATGAAGAGACATTGTCAATAAAAACATGCTCTCTCATAGAACAGAATGATATACGTGAGGGTCTACAAAAGAAATTTAAAGTAAATGACAGAAAATATCTTAAAAGAAGCATTAGAGGTAGGTAAGTGGGGTTAAATGCACAAAATGATTTAAACATCACATTAGAAAGACTGGATGGATAATGTACATTGTATTAAATGGGTTATGTTTAGATCACTCTTCAAACTCCATGGAGAATGGACTGGAAGAGGAAGATACTCCCTATTAATCTAGCATGAAGCACACACTGGAGCACACTATGCTAAGAGCTCATTCAACTAATTCAATTCATGACATACTATTTTGGGTCAATGGTTCCCTTGGTCGTCTGTTTCATCACTGCTATTCTCTGTTCCACTCCCAAACCTCATGTGAGTCCATTTATGATTTCCAATGAAAAGGTCACTAGTTTTAGATTTCATTATTTTCTGGGAAGATTTACAGAGTGTCACAAAGTCATAATTAGAAACAAGAGACTTCAGACTTGTGGAAAATTCTCATCTTGGGGCAAGGTAACTCAGTGGGGTCTAGTTAACCTGGAGCTTTAAGTATATCAGACTATGTGCTGAGATTTGGTGAAGAAAAATGCAAACTACTTTTCAACTGTACCTACCTCTCGTATTTCACAGAGAGGCATACTCAGTCTTTTGAAAATTCTCTTTCTTTCATAGTGACAGATACCCAACTTAAGGTGAATACAGCTCTAAATTTCCTTTAGTAACGGTGATCTCTGACCTCTCTTTGTCTCTATCTGTCACTCTGTCTCTGTTTCTCTTCCCACCTCTCTCTCAAGTGTGTGTGTGTGTGTGTGTGTGTGTGTGTGTGTGTGTGTGTGTGTGTGTGTGTTTACTCACCTGTGCATGCATCTTGTGAAGAATACATATCAGTGTTCATGCAAGTATACCCTTGCACAGATTTGGAGACCAGAGGACAATATCAAATGTCTTTTTCTATTGCTTCCCACCCTTTTCTTTAATACAGGGTCTCACTCAACTGGAAGCTCACCTGTGTCTGCTAGGCCTATGGGATCCTTTTGCCTTCACATCCCTCCAATGTATGTATTAAGGATATAAGCAAGTACCCTTACCCAGTAAGCCATCTCACAAGTCTAATCTCTGACCATTTTGTACTCCAACAGAAGTTATTATGGATTGAGTCACACTTTTCCTGATCATGTGTATAAATCAAATACTGAATACACATCACCCCTTTATCCTTATCTTAATTCTGCCCGCCAACATATTCAGTGACAGTTTTAATTTAGGAAATTGGTTGAACAAGGCAAATTTGACCCTCCAGTTCACTAGGCTCATACAGTTTTCAAGATCTCATTCATTCTCTTGTCTTTCTCCCTTTGTTTCTCTCAATAGACTAACATACGAGGAAAATCAACTAGGTTTGCTATGAAAGTTTACAACTCAGGGGACCGACTCAGACATCACCAAAGTTAGTGCCTACTGAACCTTACTATCATAAAAGGTGCTTTTAATTTAGAACATACAGAGCTGTAAGGTTGTTAATGTGAGTGATCTGTAAATTTTCCCATTTTTCAGAAGCAGAGTCTATGGACACATGTCAAGGTTCAAAATTCAGCTTGATTAGTCTTAATATTTTTTTAAACTCTACCTCCTGTCATCTCCTGTATAATCTGCCCACTTGTGACTGAGGAATCTGGTGATTTGCACTGAGAGTCAGGCCAAATCATTAAGGGAAAATGGGCATTTCTTAGACAAAGAGCTATTTCTCCTCAAAAATAAATCAAAGGAAACTATGGATACTGGAAGCTAATTAGCACCTCTCTGGAAATGTGTGTGTGTGTGTGTGTGTGTGTGTGTGTGTGTGTGTGTTCACATGTGTATAAAATGCATTTATCCATTAAAAATGATTTGTGTGTGTTTGAGCATGTGCGTGTGAATGTATGTGTTCATAAAACATGATCTTGAGAGACTGGAAAGATGGCTCAGTGGTTAAGAGCACTTGTTGCTCTTAAAGAAAAATCTATGTTTCTCTCTTACACCCACAGAGTACATAACAACTATGTATAATTACAGTTCCAGGGTATGCAATGTCCTCTTCTTACCACTGTGGACACCAGTCATGTATAGAGTGTACATACATAAGTATATAAATATGTCAACAAATCAAAACATGAAGACATTTATTTTAAAACACTTCTTTTATATAGCTAGGGAAACAGATAGATAATTTTGCCATAGATTAAAGAAAAAAGAAAATAGATCATTTTACCATAGATTAAAGAAAAAAATGCAAACTACCATACTGAGATGAATATACTTATTTATTTATTTATTTTTACTTAAAGAATTAAATCATGATTGAACATTTGCTATTACAGCATGTAAAGAATCCTCAACATTTTCAGAATTTATCAATATTTTGAGTTTATAATTGTTAATGCCGAGAATGTCATATATATATGGAATTTGCAGAAATTTGTTTATAGCAATATTTCAAATATGTCCAAAAATTCTGTTGTAATCCTAAACCAGAGTTCATTGAACTTGTTTTTGGCTTTATTTTTTATGAAATATGTGCTGCCAATTCCAACTGTACTTTTTACATATGCTAGCATGATAAAATCCAAAGGTATACTCATGTGAGGATGACATGTTTAGGAATGATTTTAAGAGATACCATTTTTTGTTTTCCATAATTAAACTCTAAACTTCTATAAGAGCAGCAAACTATGGACAGCAAAAACAGTACAATTCATAAGGTGAATCAACAGTCTCAAAGCTCAGCTATTTTCAGACAGTGTTTAATCATTGGCATTGCATGGTATGAGGTCATTCACAATGTAGAGTGGTCATGGTTAATATTCAGAAGCAAGGTTAGGGTGAAGTTGTTCAATGCAATGAGGTTACATGCTGCTGCTACAAAGACCTGGCCTGGTATTTATCACCCATTCACTTTTGAGTACAGTTTTGATCATCGTGGTTTCAGAAGCTTTTAATGGATATCCAGTTTTTATAAACACCAGTATTCAATTATGCAACCACATGGAATTATGACCCACAGGTTAAGAATTTCGGATGCAGACATTGTGAAAATATATCATCTAGGAGTCAGAGTTTCTTTACAAAGTGTTGATCAACAGAATCATTGTAAGGATTAAATGAGATAATAGATGCAAAGTTTTAGAATGCTACATGAAAAGGCTTATTTTGAATCCATCATTTATTATTAGGTACATGTGGAACAATTCAAGTGTCACCTTTCCTTCTTAGAATCAGAATGCAAAACATTACAATGGTTTTGCAATTCAAAACAATCATTAATTCAACCTTTATTTGAGCTTGTTTGGGACAACATGGTAATTAACACAGAAACCCCAAAATAACATTTATTAGAGTTGGGGGAAATAAATTCTACCAAAACCATATTACATAACTAAAAATTGAGGGGAATATAATGGTGATCAAATTGCAACTAAGTAACAAATAAATGTATTATAGAACCTTTGGGTTATTTCAACCAGTGACTTTGAAAGGATGACTTCATGGAAGGAGTCCTGAGTTTTCCCATTCTGCTGATTACTGTCAATTCCCACAAGAAAATCTACTATGATTATGTGACAACCCTATAGACAAGCAAAATAACAATTGATCAACTGTGTGTTCTCTTCTACTTGTCAGTTTAACTAGGTTGCCACCACTGTCTGCTCACTGAGCTGCTCTAATTGCCCACTTATGTTTGTACTGTATTTAAGCAGTACTTTGGAAATGTTGCTTTTTCACTGTCTGAAAATTCAAAATGACATGACTCAAACTAATCGTGTATATCTATGGATTATTCGGCAGCACCAGGTTAAAGTGGCCACTTCTCTCTCCTTACCAATACCTTGCTCCTGAGACTGAAAGCATTGCCTAGTATTGACTGACGTCTGTATTTGATCTAATGTTCATTTTTTCTACCCAAACTAAATCCATGATCAATACAGAAAAGATTTAAAAAGAGAGCAAAGTGCAAATCACACACTCAATTTCCATACAGGATGTGGACAAATTGTCATGTGTGGCTCATCACAGGGACAGCTTTTCTGTTAAAATTCTCACCTTCTAAACAGAAGAGCATACAAATTATGGTCACCCATTCTTATATAAACTTGCTCTATTGTAACACATCATGTAATGCTTCCACCTGTGGCATACTTCCATTTGTCCTAAAGATAAACATTAATGTCTACATACCAAATGTATGTACTACATAAGGCATTATTGCTGAAGTCCTCAAGGTGGAAAATGGGGGAAGTTGGGGTATATAGAACATGAGTCAAAGGAGAATACAACAGTAATGGCAAGAAATAACCTCCGAGCTCCCAGGAGTAGACATTTAAATGACAGGATGATTTCTGTATAATTCTGAGTTAAGTGCTGGCTGCAAACCTTACAGGATCCTTATTCTGACAACAAGCATAATTAACATCACGAAAATACGTTTGATAAGTAGGAAGCAATGATGATCAAGGCAGCAGCTGCCATCCGTTATCATTCTACAAACTAATGTTCTATCCAACTAAGCAAACCAATAAGATCAAAATATTCTCTAAACTACAATGATGGCTGAAGTAGAGGACCCAGCTAAGGATGTGGCACTTCTGTAGGTATTCAGACAACTAAAGAAAATTGTCATGCTTTAACTAAGAGGATAAAACTTGTGCTTGTGTGCTTTTCTATAGGTAAACATGCCTGGACTTTGTAGAATGTATGAAAACTGGCACTGGGAGAAGTATTTCAGTGGGAAAAAAATCACAATGTACACTGTAGCCATGTTCCAAAAGATTGGTAATAGGATGCTACAGAAGATATACATACAGTCCTGATAATATACGATTATATATATATATATATATATATATATATATATATATATATATATAGCCAATTTGGGAGAGAGGTATAAATCATGTCTCAAGCACAAATGTCTTAGTTGTTTTTCTTCTTAAATGTAAACTGTGCAAGGGAAACATAAAACTTCAGTGAATCAAGCCTTAAATGTTACTCCTACAGGGAATTTCAACAATTTACTAGGAATATACAGAGCCATATAGCTAACATAAAATATAGACCTAGAGACAGACATTCTCGTAAGGGAGCCAAATTTATGAGCCAAGTTGCTCTTTAAAGGTGAATGAACTTCACTCTTGACTATAGTAGCACCCTAACTAGCAAACACCCTCCCCTGATGTTAATTTTGTTTGTTGTCAAAATAAGAATCCTACTAGCATCTTAGCTAGCAATGTACCCTGGTGTCAATGTCATATGGATATCACTTGACTACCACATTTAGAAATGAAATGTGGCTCATTCTTCAACTGCCTCTAATCAATACTTCCAGAATTTATATTCTGTAAACATCCATGCTTTGCGTCTAAACAAATAATTTCATCATAAGCTAGTTCTCAGTAAAAACTACAATAAGTTTTCACAATATATTATGGGAGCTCTGGCTATTCAGTTCTAAATAATGGCTCCTTTTGCTGGACAAGTAAATTGAAATTGATTTGTTTCAGCAGCATATGCTGTAACACACAATGCCTGCTTACAAGAAGCCTATTGACTTCTGCAAACACTACTCCAGTTTGCTTCCTCAAGGACTCCCGGCAGGATTTTTAAATCATCCCACCTTCTCTCCCCTAACCCCCAGAACAAAGCATCCATTTAAATGAGGACTCTATACAATGTGTCCAAAAAAAGAGTGTGAATGAACTTTCTTTGAGATCAACTGAGCAGAGCCCAAGGTGAAGAGTGAGCCCTTAGATGAAAGAGTCAAAAAGAAGACACAGACTAAAAGTAAGAAAAGAGGAAGGGAGTAGAGAGACAGGCAGAAACTGGCTATCTTGAAACCATACCTTCATCCCTTTGCTGTTGGTACAATGCTATCATTGAGATAGTCAAAGTTAGAGAGGGTGGACTCATGGGACATTTCTCTACTCTAGAGGTAAAGCTACAGCAGGGGATGAAACAATTCAGGCATGCACGTAATGGCTCCCAAAGATGCTACATGCAAAGATCATGATGCTTCCAGTGCTCTTAGTCACTCAGGAGGGAGGTCCAGCCATGTGGAAGAAGAACTTGATTCTTTACTAGTTTTGGAAGAATCTCAGATTGAGCCACAGGCAACACCGAAGTTTCTATGTAGGGAGATGCATCTGGGGCCAGAGCCAGCAAGAATGACCTTTCATTATTACCTCCTGGGATACTTTTACTATAGCATCCACAAAAGCAGCCATCCTTGTTTAGTCTAGTACATCTCTGGATTTTTATCCAAGAGGGTTTCCCAAAGGTTATTGCTGTTTTATATTCTTTGCCACTTTATATCACACTGTTTGCACAGCAGGATAGGTATTCTCATTTCTATTTTATGATATGTTAAATAAGGCCAACAAAGGAACAGAAATTTCCCAAAGAGCCAAAAGTTTATAACTGACACTCCAAAAATTTGAACTCGGGTCTTATAACTTTAAATCAAGTGCTTTCCTTCAAAATATTTATATTTTATGCACTCAATCATTTATTTTTTATATTCAACAAACATATATTGAATGCTGACTTGGTGGCAGGCAGTAGGAGCTCTCAAGTTCAGTTTACAATTCACCTTCAGTAACAACTCTTGGAGTTAAGACAGAATCTTTAGTCAGTGTGATGGTCTGCATATATTAATCCTGGGTTCTTAAATTGTTTTCATTAAAGCCCAACAGGTTATTTTTCATAGCAGCAGAAACAGTTGTCTTGTGAATCAGCTCTCTTTTCCCATAAGCCTAACATCTGGCAAGATGCCTCTTGTGCATTACTTGCTACCAGGATGCCTTAAAGGGAAAACTGTCACTCAGCAGACCTTCCAATCTAAAGATGTTTTGAAGATTTCTGCTTAAGTATGGGACTTCCGCAGGCTGACTCTGAGAACACTCATGAAACTGACACAATCTCTCACATTTCCAAACTCAGAAGTCTCTTCCTTGCTACCTGGAGCCATCTATTTGAAGGACCTTCACTTAGCACCAGCTCCTCATCCAGCACTTCTCCGCCTCTGCTATTGCTCCCTCAGCATTCCCTAGACACTTGCTCTCATGCTGAGGAGTTAGTGAAAGGAATTTCTCCTGGCATAGCTTCCTTGCCTATTTTTTTATGGCCCTGTGTCTCATAGATGAACTTTGGGCAGTAAACATATGAGGCCTCATGGCAGACAAATGATTAGAAAGATTACAGATGGATGAAGGGGGATTTAGAGTCCATGCTTAATCTGTAGCCCCCAAATAGGGCATTTATCACTTATATTTTTAGACAGTGATATGAACACAGGGGATGATTTTCATGCTGTGAGGATTCAGTGTAGGAACTTGAAAGGGCAAGGAAAGGCTGGCTTGGAAGGCTTTGGCCTCAAAAGTCATAATAGGACAAAACTCACAATTGGTTACTGACTCTTCTTAACTCTTCATTCCCACAACATACCAGAGATTGTCCTTGGATTGCTTCTAGATGAAATCTACGTTTATAGCTGAACTTTTGTCAGTGCGGTCTCCAGTGACATGTACTCTTGTAAACAAAATCCAGCCGAAATTGCTTACTTCACTTCTGGTTTCTCCAAGGTCTGTCTATGACCTTGTGTTTCAGAGGTAGTTACTGTCTCCCAAGGCTTATTGGCATCCATTTGGCCCATCTCTTCACAGTTTTATATACCATTTAGAAACTCCCCTTTCACCCCACAGGCAATATTTGAAAAGCTTGGTTCATTCACAAGGTCTTAGTGGCCGTTCTCACTTCTCATTCTGATTTTAGGATTTTAACAAGAGCTTCAAAAATATACTAGTGAGATAGCCCTTAACTGCACAGCCATTGAACCTAAAGCTGCATGAGTCAATAGGGAAAATAAGGCCCTGCAGCTGGCCTGAGTTATGTTCTTTCCTAACATAGTGACTAAACCTTTTATTTCTAGTCTGATCCTGGGCATCATCTCCTCACACTAGAGTTAATGAAATTGACATTTGTGTCCCATAAAAGTTCTCTTCCAGGGGATCCTTCCTGTTGGTGACTGTTTCATCAGAAGGAACAGGTTTCCATGTACTACTGAACGACTCAAACTCTTCCATTAACTCTATTAATAGAACAATGTCCAACGTCCTCAAGGCAGTACCCCTGAAGCATGTCTATCCTACCTAAACCTATCTTCACCTGCTTCTCCTGTCCCTTCCCCCAAACTTGAGCAGGCTGGAAAGGATCTTTGCCACAGGACCTTCATGACCCAGGTAGAGTCATCTACCCTGGCTGAATGTACAACTTCCTACAGGAACTTAGAATAATAGACTGCCCACTGAGCTTGCCTTGAGACATATTCCAACTGAAACAAAAGATGGGTTGTAGGAGCTTTCCGTATATATACAAGTGCTGAATATTAAACTTTGAGCCTTGATCAGAGAACTTTGTTGTGGCTGCATGCTTCTTTCACCCCTCCATCTCTTTTTCATTCTAGCCTCCCTTTCAGGTGAACCCAGTTCGCCCATGGCTGTTGGGCAGAAATATTCTCAGATGAGCTTTTTCTTGTACAGATACTTTTTCTTGTCCTTGGCATATGTCAAGCTTTCTTTGTCTTCGGTTCATTGTAGAGTATCTTTCCTACTGCCAAACCATGGCATGTCCTTCCCTCTCTTCTCTGTCTACTAAACCTCACCATATAATTCAATGTCTCACTCAAGAACCACTTCTTTCTTAAAGCCTTATCTTGTTGTCCAACCCATGCCTCAGAAGGATATCATAACCCTTCTCAATCATACACAGTCAGAGTCTATATTTTAAATAAGATCTTCCCATGATTCTGTTTGCGTTAGAGATTGAGAGACTCATGAACACTTTAAGACACCTACAATTTCTGAAATTATGACAACAAACTCTCCTTTACCTTTACCCCAATCCCTTGTATTTCCTGAATTATGCTACAAATACATTTTTTAATATTATCAAATTGGACTTTTTTATTTCATAAACCAAATAACAAAGCAAAATTTGTCACCCACTGAGAAAATCACTTAAGACTTGGTATTACTCTTTTTTTTCCAATCTGCTTTTATACCATTTTAATTACATGCAAGTATTAAGGTCAGTTCTAGGTTGAGGGTCTAGCAATACAATAGATGCAAATAGTCAAGGAACAAGCAAGACAATAAACACAAGTAGTCAAAGAACAAACAAAGTCCTGGAAATACCTTCTAGTTTGTGGAGTTAGACAGCAATTAGGAAACTTTGTACCTCCCTAACCATATATATATATATATATATATATATATATATATATATATATATATATATACACACACACACACACACACACACACACACACAACCTCTCCCTCCCATCACTTGCATGTCTCATATAAGAACAAATATTTCCTAGTCAAGATTTTGTCAGGCTTTCCTACTGTAAAATCACAAGTTTTTCTCCTTAATTTTGCAGTCAGCTAATTGGAAATACAGTCATCTACATTGACAGCCCTCCAACGAAAAGGTAGCTTATTGTGCCTACAAGCTTTGGGCTATGGGCATAAAAATCATCACCAGGTGAGGTTAATTTTGGATAATTATTTTTTGGTAGCATCTTTGGTAGTACAGAGACAGATGTGAAATGCTTAAGGAGTTTGAATTGCACAGAATGTTCTGGTGTTGGGCTGTATGCTAGCTGTCGTTATTTCCAGCTCTTCCTATATACCTCACCTTAGGTCTAGATACCAAAAAGTAATCACATGGGGGAAAGTTGACCAATTCCATATAATATCATTGAACAAAAGAAATCCAAAGACTCAAAGATGGGTTTAAGGTCCTCAAATTCCTTAAACACCTCTTCCTACCTCTTTGTATGTCTTTCTCTGTGTCTCTCTGTGTCTTTGTCTGTCTCTGTCTGTCTGTCTCTGTCTCTGTCTGTCTCTGTCTCTGTCTCTTGCTCTGTGTGTGTGTGTGTGTGTGTGTGTTTGTGTGTGTGTCTGTCTGTCTCCCTCTATCACTTATTTTCTACCTGCTCATTCTCTCGCCATTTAGTCTTCTTTTGGCTGCTAATACTTTGGATTTGATGAGAAATAAAAACTTTTCTTGGAAGAAAACTGGTAGCAATATCCAAATCAAGAAAAATACAGCTTCAGGCTGGAGAGATGACTCAGCCATTAAGAGATACACTCATAACCAAAAGTTTAAACACAACTCCTTTATTTGAAGTCCATCTTTTTTTTAATAATTCTATTCCATTGCACTCATAACCTCATGAAACCTAATTCAACTATAGTTCATTTCTCTTCTGGACAAATTGAGGAAAGTCAATTTGAATTATGAACTCATGTCTGTCTGCCAAAAATGGATTTCTATTCATTTATTCAGCATCATCATAAATTTGAGGTTGTGAGCATTGTACATAAGACCTTTTACAACTTATCACAAAAGAGGAAAAGACCTCAGAGATACACATACACCATTAATTTTATTACACAGAACTAGAGTGTGGTCTGAGTTTACAAACATGATCCTTACACAATCAGAGTAGCTTAAGTAGCTAAATTATTCTGTCTGTTTTGAATTTGTTTACAGTGTTCTACTATTAAAGTGATCTTGTTTTCTCAAAGTATAACAAAAATTTTAGTTTGATTCACATTGTAATGAATAAAACATTGACTTTAAAACAATTATTATGACTTGTGAGTTCAGTACTTTTATACAGCAATGTTATAAAAAAAAAAAAAAACAGCTACAATGTTTAACTGACTAGATCTTCTGAGCCTTATTCTCCATGTTTAGAGGCCATGTGATAGTCAGTGTTTTGAGCATCACTGCTTTTGAACAGTCCTCTGCCACTGTCCTCTTGGACTGCCTGATTTCCACAGCATCTTGTTAACCTGACTACTATTGCAGCTGGTGTCTAATGCATGATCCCTGGAAGATACCAAGGGCATTTTGCTGTCTCTTTACAAAGCTACACAAGGCATCTCTAGTGACATTAAATTTGGGTGCCTTTAAAAGATTTTCCTCTGAGACCATTTTTTTTTTTTACCATCTCTGATTATCACATCCAGCAGCACATTCTTCAGCCAGTGAAAGCCTTGTCCTCTCCCAAGTGAGAGGTCTGGCAGAAGGTTCAGACCTTCAGGTTAAATATCGGACGTGACCAGACTTGAAGTCCCCACATGCAGAGGTCCTGACTATTGATGTGGCCAGGAGATTGTTCAAGGTGGTTAACATTTCAAAAGGCAAACAATGTATTTAAGAGGGGAGACAATGAACATTATATCTGTAATTCCACAACCTGTATTCCAAAATGCCTACTTTAATGTTCAGAAAATCACGCTGGATTTTACATGGGTTGCAAAGACAAAATTATAAAGTACATGAACTCTCAAGCCTTAGGTATCTATGCTTTCTTCTAGCACTATGAATCTGGCAATGCATAATGTCCTTAGCCTGTCCACAGAAGATGCTTCCGTGTGTGTTGTCTTAGCCTAGACTGCATCTTTACCTTCACAATATTTCTTGGCTTCTATTTTCCAGGTAGTTCTTAGCATCCTTTATGAAATCCTATCTCTGAGAACAATGTGGCAAGCACTGGAATACATAAATAAATATACTGTTGTGTTCCAAGTAAAGTTCAGTCAACAGGGATTCAACCTAAACTATTCCCTGTGTTGCCTAACACCTAGCTGACCATGGTCCCAAATTAGACCCCTAACACTGACCACAAATTGATTTCTGTCCCTTCCCATGTGACACATAGTCAAGGTTGTAAAAACAGAATGACCAAAGATGAGAATAAGGAGAAAGGGAATGAAGAGGAGGAAGGAGGGAGCAAGAATGTGTGGGAAGAAGAGATGGAAAGCTCAAGGCCATCCTGATCTCTATCATGAGTTTCAAGCCAGCCAGGACTACTTACTAGGACCCTGTCACAGAAATGGGCTCAAAAAGGAAAAGGAAAATAGGTAAAGAACAAGGAAAGACTCAAAATCCCATGCTGATCAACATAGGCAAGGTTCATAGGCCACATCTTATCTATGTGAGTATTAATCCGAAGAGCTACCTTGCTATCAGAAGGATATCATGTTGCCAACTATAATTTATAATACATCAGTAAAAGGTGAAGGTGGACATAGATATGGACAGCAAAAGTGTGTCTGTAGATGAACAAATAAACTGAAACAAGCAGAGCCCCCTTCACCTAAAGCATGAGCCTCACTGTCAACCATATCAAGATGTACATTTTACTAAGCTTGTTGACATAACCCTGACTCTGATCATATTGGCAAAAGAAGAACTGAGCCATGGTGTCAGAATGTTCACAAAAGTAAATATTTATAAGCAGAACAGACAGTAAATGCCTGAGAGCAATAACCTTGGGAGCACCCAAATGTGAAACATCTAACACCATTGCCATTTGTTATAGCTTTGAGTTGTAAATAACAATCCTTAAGATAAATTCCAATCTCTTAATGGTATCATATTTGAAGTACAAAAGAGAATATTTGAATGACCCCAAGGCAGTTCATTTCAAACAACTAAATTCTGCTTACTATTAATTGAAGATTCATGCATGTGCTGTTTTTTAAGCAACCTCTGAATCCAGCTATTTCTCAGTGATCCCTCTGATGTTGAATACTCCTCCCAAGAGACTTCTCCTATCACCCCAGATGCTCTGGGAAGAACGGCTCCAGGGATGATGTGTGTCCCTGTGTACAGCAGCTGCTGACAATATGTAAATTCATGATAAGCAGAACTCATCCATGATAATGAGACTGCATCATGTTCAGGATTGTGATCTGCAATTGTTGCCCTTAGAAAAACTAAAAGGAAGGTAAGGACTGTCTTTAATAGCCTTACTATCCTTCTCTTTGCCCCATGTCCTAAGGCAATAATGTGAGGACTCCCAAAACCTTATTTCTACATGTTCTTCCACTACAACAGAAGGGGTCCTAAGCCATCACCACAAATAAAAAAATGAAACAGGGGAATGTGCTCCAACCTGAACTAGCTATGTTACCTTGGGGATGTAACTTTTTATCTTACTCTCAATATCCTGATAGTCAGTGTCCTAAATTTATCATTTTAATAAAATGAAAGTAAAGAAGATCAAGGGAACTAGAATTTATACAGCTCTTAGCATGTACGAGACCCTGTGCTCAAAGCTATTTATATCAATTATTCCTTTAATCTTCTCAAGCAGTTATTACAATGCTGACTCTGGAGATAAGGAATATTAGGTTCAGTGAGGTTATATGGCTAGCTCAAATCCACAAAGCTTGTGAGTGGTAGAAGAGGGATTTCAAACAGGTCAGTATATGGTGACTGCATTGCTTCCAGGGGCTTGGCTCAGATAATCCCTAAGGCTCTTTCTAGCATTAATAACTTATGAGTCTATGAAATCTTACCATGTACATAGCTGTCTTCTCCACATAGTTAAGGTGCCAGGTCCATAAACATTTGTGAAAAGAAGAAGGTTGGGTATTATAAATGAGAGTTATAGAGCAATGGATATTTGGGGCCTGAGTTTAACTGTACAGAAACAGAAGAAAAGAAATCTAATTGTTCATTAGAATCTCATTTTAAGGAAAATGCAGGAGCTAGGGAAAGTGGCTCAGTGGGTAAAGTACTTGCTGTATAAGTACAAAGACCTGAGCATGAGTCCCTAATACCCAAATAAAATGCAGGCATTGGCATGATGTGCATGTGAATCTCCAGTAGTGGTGATAGAACAGAGAGATGCATATCAGGGGATTGCTGACCATCCAGTCTAGCTAAAGTAGCAAACTCTAGATTTAGTGAAAGAGCCTATCTCAAAAAATAAGATAGAGTGGAGAGAGAAATAAAAATGCCAGGTATCAACCTATACACACACACAGAGAGAGAGAGAGAGAGAGAGACAGAGACAGAGACAGAGACAGACAGAGAGACAGAGAGACAGAGAATGAGAACGAGATCATTAAATGTAAATGTTTAGGTTAAATTCAAATACAAGTAGGCAAATTCTCCCTTCTTCCTATGAAAGAAAAGGGAACGGCTACATGGAAGCTCAGAATCTGTCACCGCCCCCTTCCTCCTTCAATATCAGAAGAAAGAAGTCTGTCTTCAATCAGTTAAATGAGCCAAAAATGAACACTAACCTTTCCCATCAACTGAATCAAAAGTGGTTCACATTTCTAACCTTGTATACTTTGTCTTTTCTACAGTATAAAGATATCTTCCCTCCTTCTCTTATACTCTGTGCCTTTGAAGCCATAATGTGGAACTCAGATTAGACTAATGTGACAGAGTAGCACCAGGAGGCTAAAATTAAACGGTGGTAGCCAGGATTGGAGATGTTGGTGAGGCTATCAACACAATTGGATAGCAAAAGTTACAAAGTAGAAGGATTCTGGCTTTTGCAATGAAATATTATACAATTGGTCCCCCAAAATACCGAATATAGGATACAAAACCAAAGATGAAAGAATTTGTATACTATCACAGAAAATTTTATCTGAAACTCTACAGCAATCTTGGGCATATTTACCGAAATGACTTATTAGACATCACTCACCTACTATTTAAATCTAAAACTGATGTCTACATAATTACTTTTCAGAACTAATATAATAACCTACTTTATCTCCCTGCCTCCAGATCTATTCTCAACCCTGTTGCCACAAAGTCCAGCTCAAACACAAATTTCTCCACAGAATTTTCTTACTTCAAACACTGGAGTAATTCCTCCCTGCCATAAGCATACAAACCTGGAACCCACACATAATACCCAAGCACATCATGGGCACTTCTCTCTCACATTTGGATATGGCCTTGTTTATGCAGCTTCCTCCACCCTAAATGTTCTTTTATGACTGCCATCTTTCTGATGAATCCTAATACTCACAGACAGATCATATTTGCTTTTCCTTATCATCTGCTCTGATATCATTATAATGACTAAATTTATGTCCCCATAGCTAGGACGTAATTTTACCATGGTAATTACAGTCCTTGGTTATATACATATTTGTTGGCCCCAACAGATATGATACTTACTAAGGATAGTGACTATGCATGACATTGGGATAATTCATTTTTGTTAATGATCCATTGAATTAAGAGATAGGTAAGTGAATGTTTAGAGGAGCAAAAAATCAGATTATAGAATAATGAACAAAGAAAGAATCTTAGCTATACTAACAAAAACAAGAAGTAACACTTTACATATTCACAGTACATCATATACCAGAATTTCCAAACTACTTTAAAACCTTATATCTTATTTGTCCCCAATAAAATCATGAGAGAGAAATGGCATTTGAATGACATGATCCCATTGGGACTAAAATTTACATTGCCAGAATTATTTCCAAATTATGTTTTCACTGGTAACCAAATGCTATGAGAAAGAAAAATTGTTAGTAGATGATTTTTCTCTCTTATGACCTTTTCTCCCCAAATCAACTTTCTCCATGCATTTGGTTAGAAGCTGCTTCCACAATGCCATTTTCTATTTTGACTCTTTGACGTTCAGCACAAAGTCAGGCCAGTGCTCCCTGGCCTTGTCAGCACTCACAGAGTACAGCAGCCCAGGGCACAGGAGAATGTTCGAATGTTAAAAGGCCGATTGCAAGTCTCATCAGAAAATCAAATACATAACTCTAAAAATATCCCCGTGATCTATGCATGTAGCCATGGTGTCTGACAAATTCAATTAAATCTGTCATACATCATTCTCCACAGTGTTATTGAGAGAAACGTAGTAGTATCGAATTTTAATTATTCAGCTCCTATTGATCTCACCATAATCTGGTGAGAATCATTTGCAAACTGACAGTCCCTTCAGGAGACAGCTGCTATTATCTAATTATAAATCTCATAGTGTCATTTGATAAAAGGTAAAGTTTTGTCTTCACCTCAAATGAGATGAAGAAAACAAAAGCCCCAATTTTTGCTAACAAAATTTCAAATACAAACCAAAACACTATACAGACATTCCTTAAACTTATCTGGAAATGGAGCCTGTTTTGTGGCATCACTCAGTTCTGGGTCCTCAGTGTCCACAAACTGAGTATGTGGTTGCTGTTGGCACAATCTCCAATAGCCTATGTAGTAGGGATCGCTTGATCAACCCTCTCTTGTGCCTTACCACTGTCTCAGTGTTCATTTCAAATACTGCTATGCTCTAAGGTTTGTTCACTTTGCTGGTATAATCAATAAAACAATAGGTACATTCTTTCAGGTATCCCTAAAAGCATCCATACAGAAGAGTGGGAAATGGGGAATTTGAAGTCCCTGGAAAATGGCTGGGAAGACAAGGAGAAAAGAAGCACTTCAAGGAAAACTGAGTGTGTACCATCAAGGTTCAGAATGGTAAATCATCGTGGTCATCTCCCTACTTGGTAAATCTATTCTGTCTGTCCTCTTTCTCCTTCAAAGCTAAGATGTACGTATGTGTCTCTTTGAGCACAAAGTAAATGTGTGTGTGTGTGTGTGTGTGTGTGTGTGTATTCAAAACCAAGAAGAGACAGGATTCTGAAGAAGTTCCTGAAAACCTAAAAGTCAACAGATCAAACTAAAGTGGGCAGTGGAAGCCTAGGACACGCACAAATTAAGTACCAGAAGCTGTTTTCACAAAAGGCAAGGACAACAAAAAGGAAACTCCACTTTTGAAAGCCAGTGAACCTGAGGCAGAACTTGACACAGGGGAAAACAACACGGTTGCTTAAAAGGTCAGTGAAGTAATTACAGCAGCCAAGCTCTGTGTATCCCCTTGTCCTTTCCTTACCATGAGTCAAGTAACAGCAACAGGGATGCCTCGCTTCATACAAATGCATAAGAGTGTCCTTGGAGTCCAGCTACTTCCAAGAGAAAAGAGGAATGACTATGTCCTGGTTGCAAACTATGAAAAATGTTCCTCCAAACAACAGCACCGAAGGAATTGCTGGATAATTTCTACTTGCACAGAAAACATACAAGTATTTCATGTAAAACAGCATAAATAAGGGCATCAAGAGATGAAGCGAGCAATCTGGTCTACAAGGATAATTTCAAAATTGAGAATCACAAAATATTTGAGGAACAATGGTTATAATGAAGGACAGGAATTTTCACCAACAATGACAGATAAAAATACAGTGAAGGCAGAAGGCAATATATCAACAAAAGGCACAGGGGAAAGAATTAATGGGATATGCCAAGGTTAGGATGCAAGAGCGAGATAAGTCAGGAGTATAGTGAAGTTACACTGTGGAGGGTTTCAGATATCAAGTAGAGCCATTTAGATTTTATTCTGTCAGCAATGAGAAAGAAGACAGTGGCAGTTTATGAGGAAGAAAGTGACAGGACGAGAGCTGTGCTTCTGAAGATAACACTGATGGGAAGATAGAGCAGAGATAGAAGTAGAAAGAGTAGAGCCATTTAAGTATCATCAATAGAGTAAAGCCTAGACAATTAAGGTCTAAGTGCAGTGACACTACAAGAGAAAAGAAGAATCAAATGAAAGATAATAAAGCATCTGCAATTGATTAGGTTTAAACTTCAAAAAAGGCCCTATTCCTGTCACATCCATGCACTAATCAGTGATTTGGGGATCAGCAAAAGAGTTATTTAGGGGTTTTGCTTATTTTTTTATCATTGTTATCATTTGATAGGGAGAAACTCACTTATAAGACAGTTTGACTTTGAGATGCCTACAAGGTATCTACATAAAAATATCCCATAAGCAGTTAGAAATTCAAATCCCAGTTTGAGAAAAAAAGTCAAACTAAATATATTCATTGTAAAAGCCTTGTTCCATGCTGGGTTAGGTCACCTCCAGAGTGAATGACTGAGAAAGGATGTGAAGTGACTAAGAGAAAGGTTCCAAATAAGGGGAACTGACTTGCATCTTCAACAGAAGCAGCAAATTGATTTCTACTAATCTAAAGCAAAGAAGTTGAGCAAGTGATCATCAGAAAAACTCACTAGGTACAAATTGTTGGGCTAAAGGTTATGCCCCCTAAACACATTCAGATGTTTTGATTGAACTATACTGACACACAAAAAAAGTGTATATTACAGTTGGAGATATCAAGTACAGAGAAGTAAATTTGTATCCTCCAAAATCACATGTCCAATTGATGGAAAAACTAGCAGCCAGCTCTTAAATATGATCACTTCAAAAATTCATTTCTCCACACACTTGTGCCCCTAATTCACAATGCTTTTTCCTGCCACAGTTAACAATTGAATGATCCAATTGTTGCATCTGACCCTAAAAATTACAACTATAATTGTAGGGTTTTGGCATGGTTGAGATTGGTATAGCAGATTCAAAGCTTGTGTATTTAGTCTATACATTTTCTATAGAGCCATGACATGTGTGCATCAAAACAATAGATACATTTTAAAGCCACTAGCTGGTCCTCATGTAAATTAATATTTTTAAAATTGTTATTGTCCATACTTTTAATTTTCTTATTTACTTTTCAATCTGATCACATCTCCCCCTCCTTCCTCTCTGCCCAATCCTTCCCTCTCATCTCTACTCCAGCCCCATTCTCCCTGCCTCCTTTTCTCTTCAGGAAAGGGGAGGCCTCCCATGAATATCTACCAGCCATCGCATATCAAGTTGCAGTAGGGCTAGATGCATCTTAGACTATTGTGACTAGGCAAGGCAGCCTAGTGAGGATAAAGGGATCCAAATTCAGACAGCAGAGTCTGATACAGTTCCTGCTCCTGCTGTTACGATTTCCACATGAAGACCTACCTGCATAACAGTTACATATGTTATAAGTGACCTAGGTCCATCCCATGCATGCTCTCTGGTTAATGGTTTAGTCTTTGTGGTCCCCTATGGGCCCAGCTTAGTTGATTCTGTAGGTGGTTTTTTTTGTTTTGTTTTGTTTTGTTTTGTTTTTGGTGGGGGGGTTGGTTTTTTGTTTGTTTGGTTTGGTTTTGGGTTTTTTTTGTTTGTTTGTTTTGGTATCTTTGCCCTCTCTGGCTCCTAGTCTTTCTTCTCCATCTTCAAAAAGTTTTCCCAAACTCCACCTATTGTTTGGCTATGGGTCTCTGTATCTGTTTCTATCAGTGGCTAGGTAAAGCCTCTCAGAGAATAGTTATGAGTAAAATGCTTCAAAAATGGGTACATTTTAAAGTCACTTGCTTTTTCTCATATAAAAAATCTTAGACAGAGGTCATGTTTTTATCTCACTTGTAAAATATGACTTTAAAAAATAATAAATATATACAATGTACTATTAGGTAAGAGGAAAGCGCAGGAAAAGCAGATGAGAGAAAACACATATGGGGAATTTAAGTAAAATGCAATGATATACATATATGAAAATATGCAACATACATTTATTTTTAGATTAATTTTTTATTGTATATTTTATTAACATTTCAGATGTTACCCCCTTACCCCATTTCTCCCCCCTCACAGGAACCCAATATCCTATCCCTCCTCCCCCTGCTTCTATGAGGATGTGCCCCCATCCACCCACCTACTCCCACCTCTCCACACTCAAATTCCCCCACACTGGGGCATCCAGCCTTCACTGGACCAAGGACTTCCTCTCCCACCTATGCCTGGGCGACAAGGCCATCCTCCCTACATATACAGCTGGAGCCATGGGTCCCTTCCTATGTACTCCCAGGCTGGTGGTTTAGACCCTGGGGAGCTCTGGTTCATTGGTATTGTTGCTCTCTCCATGGGACCACAGACACCTTCAGCTCCTTCAGTCTTCTCTCTACAGCATATATTTATTAATAAATATACAGTAAATAAAGTTTGAGGTTAATTTATACTTTAAATTCAGATCACTTACGGGAACTCATATACTCCTAAAAATGCTCTATGCAAAATACATGTTTCTAAATTTGGTCTTTTTTCCTTCCTTACTTACTCTACATTTTTTAAAATATATTCTGTCTTAGGGTTCCTACTGATGTGATGAAACACTATGAATAAAAGCAACTTAGGGAGAAATGAGCTTACTTCATTCACAATTACATATAGCAGTTCATCATCAAAAGCCCTGGGGGCAGGAATCTAGAGTCCATGAAGGAGCATTGTTTACTGTTTTATTCCTCAAGGCTTGCTCAACCTGCTTTTTTTTAATATAACCAAAGACCACCGAACAGGCTGTCCCCATACACATTAGGCTGGACCTTCCCCCATCAATCACTAATGAAGAAAATGCCCTAAATGCTTGCCTACCTACATCTCCACCTTACACAGGCAACCCAATCTTGAGACGGTTTCTAAATTGGGGTGCTCTTCTCACAGAAGACTTTAGTTTGGGTTGTATCAAGTTGATATAAAGTAAAAGTAGTCCAGACTATTACCAAGACAAACAAACAAACAAGCATATTGTATCTTCAAGATAGTTCAATATTTCTAAGTCATCAAGAAATCTCAATGCATGATACATGCTAGAAAAATGTTCTCAGAAGACTACACTACAGAACAAATCCTACATCCCATAGTATGCCATATAGAGATTCCCATGTACAAGTTTAAGCCTTTCTTTCTACATCTATTTTCTATTATACCAAAAATATCAAGCTTTATCTTATAACTATACTACAATGTTTCCCAAACACACAATATACACTTAGGGTTCTCTATCTATCTTTGCTCATACAGTTCCTTGCGTATGAAATTGGCCTTACTCCATAATCACTTGTCTGAAATCCTATTTATTTTCCTACGATCTAGATAAAAATTTACCCTATATACTCCACGGGTAAAATACATTTTCCTTCCTGTGTACATGCCCTAAGAAGAGAAATGAATCTGTGGTCAACATAGATGTCACTTTGGGACACACATAAAGTGCTACATTCTCTTTCATGCTAGTCAGTTTTATCTATTTAATTTATCTGTCCCTAAAATATGTTATGTTTATCTCTAGTAACATAATGATGAACCAGAAAGTGTCCTGATTTCAAAGATTGTATTTCAAACCAGGGAAACAAAGCCTTTAGAATGTAATTATAAGTAAACTATGATAAGTATAATAAAGGCAAGCCTAAGGTACTATGGACCACAGTGGAGAGTCACTAAAGCCAGTTTTAGAGAGAATAACTTCATGGAATAAGTAACACCTGCTTTGAAACCTTAAGTTTAAATCAAAGAGTAAACATGGAGGGGCTCATGGTTCCAGCTACATATGTAGCAGAGGATGGCCTTATCTGGCATCAATAAAAGGGGAGGCCTTTGGTCCTGTGGAGGCTAGATTCCCCAGTGTAGGGGGATGCTAGGGCACTGAGTCAGGGGTGGATGGGTGGGAGGGGGAGAACCTTCATAGAAGCATGGGAAGAGGGGATGGGATAGGGGGTTTGCAGAGGGGAAACCGGGAAGGGGAACAAAATATAATAAATAAATAAATAAATAAATAAATAAATATTATCTAGACAAAACTGCAAATAAAGGACAATGTCAAAAGACAAAACTAGAAAGACAAGTCATACCAAAATCATGCAGGGCATTAAGGACACTGACATAGAGTGTTAATATCAATTCACAGAGTGTATTTCAATGTAAAGAAGAAGGAAAGAGCCCTAAAACAAGAAATGGTTTGATTTGATTTATGTTTTTCAAAGATAATTTTAGCTTCTAAATTGAGAATGGATTGGGAATAGATGGTATAAGAGTGTCATCAGGGGTTTCTAGGAAATCTCTCATAGCAGTGCTATGATTTGGATATAATTCGAGTGTCCCCAGAAATTTCACATGTGGAAACTAAATCTGACTATGGTGTTCAAAGGTACTGCTTTTGAAAATAGATAACTAGATTAATTTGTCAAGGTGGAGCCCCATAACAGATCAGCGGTAGTTTTCCAAGAAGGAGACTTGCTTGAGCAGAACTGAGCTTCCTAAGTCTTATGTCGTGATTTACACCTCTTTGTACTGTTTTTAGACTCTATGAACAATAAAACCATCACAAGATAAGGCACCTAGACTGAACATGCAGAACTACGAGCCAAAATAAACCTCATTTTCTTTAAAATAAGTCCTTAATGTATTGTTATAATTTAAAGGTGGATTAAAACAAGTATTTGAGAAAACAACAGTAGCTTGGATTAAGCAAGTAATAGTTTTCACAATTTGGGCTAAACTATAGAGTTTTCTATAGATATAATTAATAGAAACTAGAGAGTTTTAAAGAAATTGACAGAGGTAAAACTTGCAAGTTTTAAGGACTAACTGCATGACAATAACACTATCGAATCTCAGTGAAAAATATTATTTGGCCCCCCTTATCAATGGCCAACAGGTAAAGTTTCTTTATATACAAGTTTTATCTGTAGCCAGTTAATTCCCCATTCATATTTCATGGGTCTTATACTATTTTATTGATATTAATCCCTATCATCAGTCATAGGTGTGGTTGCATATAGTAAAGCAATGGGAAACTGAAGGTTCAACCCTGGTTTCTAATTGCAAACAGTGGATAGCATTGATTTTTTGAAAAAAAAAAAAAACAAGAGAATATGTAAATTATGAAGTCAATGTATGAAGTTGGGAGACAATGATTTTTGTTTGAGTTGTGTTCCATTTGAGATCCTTGTATCACTTATGCCTATATCTGATATTCAGGAAACAGGCAGTTAATTTTTTTTAATGTTTACATTATAAAAACAACTAAGACCATTGAGATTGGTCAGCAAATAAAGCATTTGCCATCTAAACCTGAAGAACAGTTCAGTGTTTGAAGCACACATAACATGGAAGAAAACTCCCTCTACAAAGTTGTCCTTTGTCCTTCCCACATATGATGTGGTATGTGTGTGACCCCTACCACATAAGTAATATAATAACTTTTTAAAGAATAATCAGAAATTGAAAGATAAAATCATGAGAAATTCTAAACAGGTGTGTTCATTTTTGAAGACAGCATAGCACTTATTATGTTACCTTATTATTGACCATTGTTTTTAGATTTACAATAAGATGGCAGAAAATAAGCATAAAATGTGAAAATTGGTCAGCTTGTGAACAAATGTCATATCTACTAGAGAATGTGAAGATTGCCTACTATTTCTGAGCTGAAGTTAAGTAATGTCTTTAATTTCAGTGGTGTGCTTTTGATGAAATTGGATGTACCAGACTTCAGTCCATATATGTTTCAGATTGTAGTGTCTTCAGAGCATAATTGTTCCTTTGATGGGGATGGAGTATCTTTTAGATTTTCTGGTGAGTTTTGTTTGAAGGCTTTTTGCTCAGACTCAATTGATGCATGTACAACACATCTTCTCCTAAGGCTCAAGCAACATTGTGTAAAACAAGCACAGAAAGATTATAAGAGGCAGAGGCTCAAAATACCTGCTACTAGATTTTATTAAAAAAAAAAAAGTAATGAAAACTAAACCCAGCAAACAAGCATATATGTGTGACTACATAAAAATTCAGCTTTGATTGCACTTATGCAACTGAAAACTACATGTGATAAGTCAGAAATGTCTATACTTGGAAGAGAATATCTAAAAATAAATGTAATGTTAATGCTTTATTGTTATGCAATTTAAAAATGTGAAGGTTGTACAGTCTTACCAGGAAAGGAGTGTGGCTTCATTTAAAGCTATGGAAAAGCTGCTATGCACAGGGCTGAGCTAACAGTTAAAGAGATGAAGGGATGAGCAGTTAAAGAGAAACCATGCACTCTGCATTCAGACAAAAGGAATGGTGCCTCCAGGGCAAAATTCCACCCAACAAGAGTTGTAATGCATAAAATGCAAATTTGTTCAAAATGAACAGGCTAAAAACAGAATGTCCAAGAACACAGAGCCTCTAAGGCATCCTACTGGAGCAGGGATTTAAAAAAAAAAAGATGAAAATTTTAAAAGTACATCCATGAAAGTACACAGATTCTCTCTAGCTCCGGTCTGAGGGGGCATCTCACATCTCATGCTGGTTGCAAAATTTAGTATGTCTTTTGTAGGCATGCAAAATGCAAAAAGTACATTGACATGGTAACCTCACACCAGTTATGATTCAACTTCACAGTCCCCTCACTACCACTGTAATGGAACCCCCATGGATGCTCCTGCTGCCCCAACTGCAAGGCACTGCCATGTTTTCCCCAGAACCTTTACATCTTCCATCATTTATTTTTCTTTCAACTGTTTTATCCTAGCAACAAAAAGCATAAAATACAAGAAATCTGTTTTTGAGAAATGTGGCCATTGCTGTGATAAAACTGACCAAGTGGTTCATGGGTTTTTACCAACTGGTTTGTGAGAAGAATTTGGAAGAGTTTGTAGCTATGGGCTAGAGAAACACAAGGATGCCTAAAGTAGAGATTAATGGGCCATTCTGACACATTGAGAAGATCAGAGTGCTGATAGATAGACAGACAGTGAACATGGTTTATGAGGTTTCAGAGGGGAACAAGAAACCAATCAGGAACAAGGCTAGAGGCCATTCATGTTAAATTCTAGCAAAGAACATGGCTATGCTTTACCCATGTCCTGGGAATTCAAGACAGTCTGAACTCAAAAGTAATGGACTAATTTGTTTGCTAGCAGAAGTTTCAAGACAGCATAGCATGCGAGATAAAAGTAAGAGAGCAATTAAGAAGGTTTTAATGCATTAAATATATCTGCTTGAAATGATAATAAGCACCTATAAAAGAAAAGGAGAGCAAATATTACTCAAAATCATAAGCAATAGAAAAAGTAAAAATCAGCATGGAAATCTGTAACACAGAAAATAGAAGACAGTGGATAGAAATCAATGTTTTTTTTTTTTTAAGGAGATGAACAAAATTACTAAACCTATAGCTAAGGTGAGTAGGAAAGATATTTGAAATAAGTTAACATAGTCTGCAATGAGAATAAGGACACCACTATATATTCTATAAATATTAAAAGAATATTAAGAGATAAATAGCTTTGGTAATAAATGTGACAACCAAAGAAAAAATTAAATTCTTTTCAATATAGAAACTATACCAAAGTAGTTCAAATAGCAAGTATTAATGCTTAGAAATGAATAACCTGAATTGCTCTATACCAATTAAATAAATTAGAATTATAGTTAAAAGCCTTTCCAGGAAGAAACTTCAAGGCCCATAAAGTATCATTGGGAAATTTCACCAAACAGTTAAATAAACAATACTGACTCAATATATACTCTCTCAGAATACCGTAAAAGAAGGAATATTTCCAACGCATTCTATGAAGCGGGCAATGTCATTATAAAAACACAAAGAATTATAAGAAAACTGCAGATCAATATTTCTCAGAAACATACACATTCTTACTTAAGACAAGCACAACAATAAATAAAAGGAATCGTGAACAAGGGTTATTTATCCCATTATTCCAGGGTTGAGTTAATATGGGAAAATCAATCAAAATAATGCACCATACTAGGAGATTCAAAAGAAACATACACATAGTTATTGTAAAAGATTCAGAAAATATATCTGACAAAAATCTAGCCTCTATTTCTTATTTTTAAAAGTAATTCTTAGCAAGACTGTCATACAGAGAGACTTCTCCAGCATAGTTAAGGGCATCAATGAAAACCCTACATCTGACAATCTACTGATACATAGGAGAACATGAAAGAATTGAATAACCACCATGCTTGAATATCTTATGTATAAAAGTGTATATGGATTCATATAATATAACAGGATACATATTACTATATGATAATTATTATCATTATTAATATCAAAGAAATGTGAATGAAAAGCATGATGAAATAGCATACCACACCTATTACACTGATAATACCAAACAGATAAAATATACCTAGGTTGACTGGTGAGAACAGTGTAAAGAAAACTGACCCACTGCATATGTTGGTAGAAACACAAATTACCATAGCTACTTGGAAAAGAGTATGAGTATGGCAGCCAAACATTAAAAATAGAATCACTACAATTCAGTAATCCCAATACTGTATAAATTCAAGTCAGTATCTTGAGCTACCTATATTTTTATGTTCAGTGCAACTTTACCTCCTGCAGATATTATACAGGAACTGTGTGGTGAAAAGTGAGGAAAAAAATGTAGGTGAGTATCTAAAATGTGGCATTTTGCTTGTTAATACTTTCAATGAACATGGAGGACACTCTCAGTGAAAGAGGCCAGACACAGACATAGACTACCTCATACTTACAAATGGAAATTGTAAAAATTTGGACACAAGGCTATGCAGACATCTCAGTAATTAAGAAGAATTGCTATACAATTATGAGAATCAGAGTTTGGATCCCACCATCCATATATCAAGCCAGGCATCTAGTATATTCCTGTAACCTCACAGTTTGAGGCTGAGAATCTGATAGATCTCTGTGGTTCACTGGCTTCCAGACTAAGAGACACCACACCACACACACACACACACACACACACACACACACACGTGCGCACACACATGCTCAGGGTCAGGGAGAGAGAGAAAGAGAGATTCTGTCTGAAAGAAACAGGTGGATAATAAACTAGGATATATAATGTCTTTTGGCTTCTGAGCATGTGCAGAAGCATATATGAGAACACATATAGTCAAGTCACAAAGAAACACACATATGCATGCACACATACATAAGGATGATTCTTTAATTGGACTAAAAATAAGAGAATGGTTTCTGAGGCTGGGTGTGAAGAGAAAGAACATAGAGTGGGGAAAGAAAAGAGATTGGTCAGGGGGAAAAGCAAGGATATTAGTTAAAGGGCACAAACACTTATGTATAATATGAATAAACATTGAGGATCTAATATAAAGTAAGGTACCTATAGTTAATTTTTTGTGTTCTAAAAATATTCTTAGAAAATTAATCTTAAGTATTCTCACCACACATTTCAAAAGACCAGTAATTATGTGAGGTGACAGAGGTGCCAATTAGCTTGATTATGACAATCATTTCACAATGTATACACATATCAAGTCATCACACTGATCAAGTGAAATTTATTCAACTTTTATTTGTCAATTATACTTCAATAAGAGATGGGACAAATCATATGGAAATAAAATAATTAAAGGACACATTATACCCAATTAATTCTATTAATATGAAACACCAGGGGAAAAAATCTAATCCATCATAACAAAAAAAAGCAGTTAACTGGTTGCCTGGAGCTGAAAACTGGAAGTTTAACTAAGAAGAAACAATTAACTTTTGGAGAGTAGAAATGTTCTATATTATAATTTGGTGGTGGTTACACAGGTGAATAGATGTGTTAAAAGTCATTAAGCATACACTTTTTTAAATATGTGCTGTAGAGTCTATAATTCACACATCTATAAAATTTAAATTAAAGTTGAATATCTATTAGTCTGATTTTAATATCTGCACCTGAGTAACTGATAAATAGAAGAAAACTTTGAACCTTTCCCTCAGTATTCAAATGGGGAGGTGAGATAAGGGAGGCTAGCAGACAGACAATGGAGGGAGATTAATCAAAACAAAGAGAACATGGGAAAGTCACAGAGAAAGCTACTATTTGGTAATTTAATTAAAAAACATAAAAGAATGTTTGAAGGCAGATTCTCTGCAATGCTAGACAATGCTGGCCCTAGCAGTAATGAAACACCCATACCCACACAAAAGCACACACACGTACACACACACACGTATACACACACGTACACACACATACCCTCCAGTGCCAAACATATTATATCTACATAGGAGTGGTAAGGGAGGTGTTGTGGGAGCCTTATAAATAATACAGGCTCTTGCCATTCTTCTTGGCTGTCAATAAAACAAGTTTATAGGATCCTACTGCAGAAAACACTATCTGCCTTATATGTAAGAATCAGAATCAAGCTGAAACATCAATGGAAGCATTTTTTTCTGATACCTAGCTTTTGTAGTGACAGATAGTGCTATGCAAATGGATGAGAGGGGAGTGTGAAAGAGAAGCAGTGGTTGTATCCAGATGTGGACTCTAGGAAATAAAATGCCCACTTGATAGGCAAAATATGCCCATTGGCACAATAGTAGCACAACTGCTATGTTGGTACCACCCACTCCCTGATGACAGGAAGCCTTGTACAGTAAAAATTTTAAAAGCAAAAACAAACAAAGAAACAAAATAAAACGTAGGACTAAGGAGGTCTTGGGCCCTAGGGGAATCTACCATAGCTACTTAGCTAAATAGACATAGCAACAAACTGCTTTTTAAATATCTATGTTATGCTATCTACATACAAAGGTTAGTGCAACTCTTACTTGGATAACCACCTCTTTACAGTAAACAGAGGTGAATGCAGAGACCCAAGCTTGTATAAGATGCTGAAAACAAGGGATAGTAGAAGGTTCACCTGCACACACACACACAAATGACTTTTACAAACTATTTAAGAATTAAGGGATATTTAAAAAGAGGGTCTGGAAAAATATAGAAGATAAGAAAGGCTGTGAAATGCCACCTTTTTATTGCAACATAGCCATGCCAATCATGAACCCAGAGCAGTTGGTCTATTGTTACCAGACCTTTGCCAGTCAGGCCTATGCAGCAGTGAGCTGTAGATAGATAGCAAAGGGACCTAGATGGCCCTACTGCTTATTATTGATCTATTGCAAAACTAACAGATGTCTAGAGAGAAGGAGACATAGTAACCAGGTATGTACCCAGTGGTGTGCCCACCAGGCTCTAATGGATAGTTCAAATTCCATGATCACATAAATAACTCTGGTTGAACTCTATGGGACTCAGAAGAATCAAAAAATTGTAAATAAAGGAAAGCTATTGGGTCTTGGGCCATTCAGTGACAGGGCAAGAGTAACAGGAATGCATTATATACAAAAATATTAATTAAGACAGAAAAGGCCACACAGCACACACAAAAGAGAAAAGGTCATGTAGTTCCCAATTTTGGTCCAGGGTCTTCATGGCAGATAGTGTAATGGCCGATGGAGAGATGCATAGTACAACAAAAAGATGGAAAGATCAAAAAATGATGAGTCTTGTTTGTTTATAACTACTCACTCTCAAAAGGGCAACCAGAGTACCACCAAAATTTGCTTAATCTCTATAGACAATGGAACTCCCAGAGAGATCTGTGGACATTCCATTAGGCCTCAGTTCTTAAAGGTCCCAAACACATTTAACACTGCCACACTGAAGACAAACAAGCTTCTAACACGTGAACCTTTGACAGACAAACAGTATAAACTGTAGCCACATAGATGAGCTAGTAGAGATGGTAAGCTCAGCCTACTCTTTGGTAGTTTCAAAGTACAGAAGAGAAGATGGGATTCAAAGGAAAATTTTGCTTCCTTTTGTGTTAAGGGGGCAACTTACTTGAGGTTAAGTAACACCCAATAAGGCAAGAGGTTTAACAACAGAAGGCATCTGTCTATAATTTCCTTCAACCTTTCATGTAATCCAAGCTCTCTGCAGTCCCCTTATAATCAGAAGTGCTGGCTTAAAGAACATATGCAAAGACAGACAAACTTCTGACCAGAAATCTTGAGCCAGCTATAGGTTTGTCTCAGGGTAGTGTTATATGAACTAGTCTTCCTATAAACCTCAATGTAATTACCTAGGACCTGACCATAACCTAAGAGGGGAAAGCATCCTGTATTTCCATGTGTTGGATGTGACTGTCTTTTGGGTATCTGAATTTAGCAACCAGCTTATTCCCTATATGTATACAAATGTTGGGAGTGATCTTCTTGACTGATCATTAATGATTTTGAGCTATCAAGTGAATTCTGCTTCAGTGTAGGTCATGTTTGTCCATTTTGTAACTAAAAATCCTATATACACTGAAATCAGACAACCTAAGCACACTTGTGAGTTCTAGAAAGCTTATCAGAGATTCCTTTCCTAAATGTAGTTTCATTCTCAGCATCTACATATGTGACATTTCTCAAGTAAGATCTGCAATTAAACTAGAACTGAAAGTGTCAAAACAGACAGGGATGTGTGTAATATTGGAAGTTTCAGATGCTTTGGCAAAAGTGGGGCAAAGGATTCAGAAGATAAAGAGGTTTTCAGTGCTGTGTGCCCTTTTCAAAAATGCCTCTTATGGCCATTAGCCTTGTTATCTTAAACAAGAGAGTGTGGGCGCAAGACAAATACCAGTGCTGTCAGCTTAACAAATAAAAAGAATGGTAGATACAATTTCAAAGAGATCTTGCCACTTCTATCCTAGCCTCTAGCCTGAAAGTTTGGAGCAACAGATCTTATAGAACTCTCCAGAATGATTCTTCCTGCTTTTAGTATAAACACGTTTATATCATTTGTTTTCATGTGATGACAGAGTATACCTGTCCTATTTACCAGAGCCTGTTTCTTTTCTTAGAAGTAATAGAGATACACTGCCTTTCCCCTTCTTTCTTGATCCCTTTGATGACATATAACACATTTATAAGGTCAATTACTACGTAGCCTAGGGTCAGAGCTTTAATGTATAGCTAATATTTAGGGGCTCTATGCATGACAGATCAATCTATGATCCGGGTTAGGATCTCAGCCTGTAAAGAATATTGGAAACATACCTATGACCCGGGGTCTAGGATTTCAGATTTTTACAAGGCCCAGGTTAGAGCTTGGGTTGAGATGATCTCTATGTCTTGCTTTCATTCTATAATGCAGAAACAAAGTTAAGCTATCTGGCCCAAATTAGCACTGCTGCCTTTCTCTTCTTCCCACAGGGTTCTGGCTAGCTGAGTTAACCTGCCAGAGTCTGCTTTGGAAGAGTATAAGAGAGCACCCTGGGAGCCACTGCTTTGGGTCCTTCAACCTCTGCTGACAATTAGCTGAGGAAGTCATTTCCTCTCACCATGACTCTCATTACCCAATCTTCCAAGTGCAGAACATGGTCATTATTTCTCACCATGGGATGAGGAGGTAGGTTGGGAAGAAAGCAAGAGAGGGACTATAAGAGCAAATTAACATTTGCAGTTTCTTTTCTCCTGAAAGCCTTTTTCTCTTATTGAAAACAAAGCAAGCATTCTATCTTAACCCTCTAGGAATCCAATTTTTTTTCCAATTTCTTATATACATAATTTGGGTGCTTATTTGTTTTCTGAAACTGAATGTAGTTTATTGCCCTACACACTAGGCTGCCCTAAGTGATTATTTTTCTTTCTCTCTGTTGGCAGTCTGTGTCCCTTCTGGACCTTCCCTCCTTATGTAAATACATTTATATGTGCACACACAGTTGGTAATCAGATTTGAAAATGCTTGCAATGATATCTAGATGCCGATGTCAAGCAGGCCAGGAAGTAAACATAGTGATTCTTCACAGTGGTAAAGGATTATTTTATCCCTTCATTCATTTTATGTTGCTACAACAGAATGCCACAGGATGGATGGGCAATTTCTAATGAATATTAATTCTTTATTTCACTGTTTTGGAGGCTGAGATGTCCAATATCAAGGTACTAGAATCCTCCAGAAGTTTTCTTCCTGTATTATGACATAGAAGGAACAAACATATGGTACAAAGACTCAGAGAGAGGGAGGAAGAGAAGAAAGGAAGATGGGAGATGAAAGAGAGGAAAAGAGGGGGAACAGAAAATGCATAAGAAGAGACTAGCCAACTCTCATGATAATTCTTAGGACAATCATTCATGGTGCTTTTATGCTCTCAACACTAGTAATATACCACTTTGCAATATTATCATAGTGGTAATTAGATTTAAGCACAAATTTTAGAGAGGATCAATATTTAAACCCTGTCATATCTTTTAAAATGAGTTCATTAAATGACATCTTTATGCAGAGTAATCTAAACTAGACACAAAATGGGGAATGAATACAAAGGAAGTCTTGCTTTTGTCCAACTGCCTTCCTGCACAGTGCTTTGCCTGGTCTCCTGGCAACGGTTACTATTGTCATAAGCTAGAATTTTAGTAGATTCTAGAAACATGGATGATATGATTAACTCCAGAGAAACTTACTCTTGACCTTTAAGAACCCAAAGTCTATAGAAGTGTTGACACTGATGATGACTAGGAAAAAATTATATCACACATATTATGTATTTATCTATCATGTGTGCAGTTACACATATGGAGGTGTAAGAGGTCAACTTTTAGGAGTTTGTGTGCTCTTTATATCACAAGATAATGGATTGAACTCAGGAAGTTAGGGGTGGGGTTGGGCACTTTTACCTCCTATGCCATCTTACTAGCTCCGTACAGATTGTAGGTCAGGATAATGCTATTTGAAGTTACTATTCTTTTGGTAGTCCAGCCTATATGACAATGGCCAGCACTCTCTTTCAAGTTCCATCAGTGAAATAGTTCTGTGTTCATTTTCTGGAGAGGAATATGACTTACTCAATGTATGAAATGAAGTCAATGAGTTTACATGTTGAAAGTTTACATTCTGATAATAGTACATAATAGAGACATTGAGTGACATGTTTATTGAAGAATGAAGTATTTTATATTTCCTTAGACTGTTTCTATCCTCATGGTGAGAAGGGAAGAGAGACCAAATCTGAGTATGTAACGAGTATAAAAACCCAGGAAGAAGGTGCTTGTAACCTATCTCCTGGTCAAAAAAGTTGATGAAAGAATGGCCAAGACACACCTAAAGAAATGTTCAACATCCTTAGTCATCAGGGAAATGTAAACCAAAATGACACTGAGATTTCCACCTCACACCAGTCAGAATGGCTATGTTCAAAAACTCAGGTGACAGCAGATGATGGCAAGGATGTAAAGAAAGAGGAACACTCCTGCATTGTTGGTAGGATTATAAGCTGGTACAACCACTCTGAGGTGGTTCCTCAGAAAATTGGACATAGCATTACCTGAGGACCCTCCTGGGCATATACCCAGAAGATGCTCCAACATATAACAAGGACACATGCTCCACTATGTTCATAGAAGCTTTATTTATAGTAGCCCCAAGCTGGAAAAAAACAGATGTCCTTTAACAGAGGAATGGATACAGAAAATGTGGTACATTTACACAATGAAATACTACTCAGCTATTAAAAACAATGACTTCATGAAATTCTAGGGAAATGGATGGAACTAGGAAATATCTTCCTGAGTGAGGTAACCCAATAACAAAAGAACACACTCAGTGATAAGTGAATATTAGCCCAAAAGCTTGGAATACCCAAGATACAATTCACAGATCATATGAAGCTCAAGAAGAAGGAAGACCAAAGTGTGGATGCTTCAGTGCTTCTGAAGGAGAACAAAATACTCACAGGAGGAAATCCATCCAGGACTGCCTCACCTGGGGATCCATTCCCATATACAGTTGTCAAACCTGGATGCTATTGTGGATGTCTAGAAGTGCTTGCTGAAGGGAGACTGATATGGCTGTCTCCTGAGAAGCTCTGACAGAGCTTAAAGAATACAGAGGTGGATGCTCACAGCAGCCAGACATTAGACTGAGTGCAGGATTTCTGATGAAGGAGTTGGAGAAGGGACTGAAGGAACTGAGGAGGTTTGCAGCAGGGTTTGTGTAGGGAGCAACAGGGTCAACTCTGGGTCCCCTTTTCCAGAGGGAATCCCACGTCAATCTCTGGCCTGGTCTGGTGCAGGTGTCCAGGCCAAGGGGTCAGAGTGCAATCAGGGAGGGGAGATCGCCTGACTCCATTGCTGCCTCTGCTCGCATCTCCAGGTGCTGCACCTGTCTCTCCATACTGAGCCTGCCAGGCTGGACCAATAAGAAGCCAGCTAGCTGGCGAGGAGGCAGCTTGGTGTCCCAGGCAGGTAACAGGAGAGCAGATCTCTTCCCAAGTGTTACAGATCTTGAAACAGAAACTCTTGGACACTGGGATGATTCTCACACACCTTTACTTCTGAATAAAGCCCTTATATACAGTTTTAGGTTGAGTTAGGGTCTGGCAGCAGATAACACCTATTGGCTTGCTCTGAGAGTTTGGAGATACCTCATCTACATGTGGGAGAGCCTGAAGCACTGTTCCTCATGACTGATGGCCATAGAGCTCTCTGTGGGAGGGGCTGTGGAGGGCTGAAGCTAAATGAAAAGAACCAGGGCCTGGAAGCAGAGCCGAACATCTGCCGTCCAATAAGGGTCCAAGGTTCAAGGCCTATGCTTGACCAGGCACCCAGCTGCTTCTCAGAGCCCACTGCCACACAGTCAACCAGCCAGATGCCATGGAGCTCCCGGGGACTGGACCATCAACCAAAGAGTACACATGAAGGGACCCATGGCTCCAGCCAAGTACATAGCAGAAGATGGCCTTGTTGGACATGAGTGGGAGGAGTGGCCCTTGGTCCTGTGAGGGTTCAATGCCCCAGTGTAGGGGACTGCCAGGCGGGAAGGTGGGAGTGGGTGGGTGGGGGAGCATCCTCATAGAGGCAGGGGGATGGGGAATGGGATAGAGGGTTTATGGAGAGCAGACCTGGAAAAGTAAATAAAGAAAATATCCAATAAAAGAAAAAATACAGAAAAATAAAAGTTTGTTCTATCTGAACAAATAAACTACAGTGAGCTTATAAATAAAAAAAGAAAGAAATGTCTGTGCCTGGTAATGGTTACAAAGGAGCAGAATGATTTTCCAAATGAAGCATGGTACTATACTAAGTCATTAGAATTGAAGTGGCGAGGTAGAATGATGTCGAAGATACAACTGGTTCAATAGGTGGCCTTATGAAAAAAATTTATACAACAACAAGGGAAAAAAACCTCACTATATGAAATGATCTTAAGTCTGTCACCATAGGAGTTTAGGGACTCAAAGTAAAGTTCATAGATAAAAACCTCAATTACTTAATGTGATTTGAACCAACCACCCCAGTACATATAAGAAGATAATATCCTTCAAGGCATCAACGTTATTATTTCTTAGACTGATATAAAAGTTGCTTCCTTGTGGATATTTTTAAATACTATCTACCTCCCTAAAATAGTGTCACACGTAGAACTAGGAAAGCCAAGGCCTGAAACGGTGACTTACAGGTGCGCATATTATCAACTTCTAACTACAGGAAAAAATTAGACACCAATTAAATAAGGACTGATTCCTGTGGATGGCACAATTTTCCCCAAGAGAAGCTGCCTGTCAATTTGTGTGTGTGTGTGTGTGTGTGTGTGTACTGTGACAACAGATTTTCATCCAGCACAATTTATATTCCTTTCAGATTTTTGATTAGACATTGGATAATATTTCATTTGCAGCTCTACAGAAACAGGAACATGCATATGTTGCGACCTGCTCCGCTCTGCCTGGCTAGAGACAAAAGACTTAACAATGCCTGAATAGTTACTATAACAAAAATGTTGCGACCTGCTCCTCTCTGCCTGGCTTGGCCTCCCAAGTGCTGGGATTAAAGGCTTGGGCCACCACTGCTAGGCTCAAACTGCCGCTCTGGTCTTCAGGTCAGGGTCTAGAGAGAGAGAGAGTGGGGATAAGGGGAAGAGACATAGAGAATCGAGACAAGGCAGAGGTTCTGATCAAGTCTCATTTATTGAAGGGAAATCTGGGGTATTTATACACTTTTGCCACGCGCCTTGTAGGCGCATGGATATGACGTAAGCCTTACAGGCATGGATAGCACATGCACCGTGCGCCTTGCAGGCGTAGATACCACGTGTGCCTTGCAGGCATGTATGGTGTGGCTAGCATGTGGATAGCTGCTTTCTAGCCGCTTTCTGCTAAAAGTCGGCTCCCAACATGCATACATCAATGTACATTCCTGTGTACATGACCATTGCTTTAAACTGAAGCCTCCAGATGAATACAGACAGTCTCTTTCAATTCTTAACCTAGATTGTTCTAGATACAGTTTTAAAATGCTACAACTCAAATGGGCAGGTGAGTTTTTTTTAGATGAATTGTTCATTTCAGACTTCCTCACTTCACTCTTCAGAGGGATGGGTGTCTGCCTACATGTGCTCTTTAGTTTTCTTGTCATCTTCAATCCAAAGATGATTCTATAGCCCACTTTCTCTGAACCGTTTCCAATTGCTGATGAGCTTACCCTGGGAGTGCATTTCCTCAGTCCTACCACCCAGGCCACTCTGTCATACTTTGTCCTCTGTCGATTTAGTGCTCTTCTGTGTTTCCTTCGCTGGTTTCCCATGTCTGCCTCTCATTTTTCCTGATTTATACGATACAGCACAAGGAAGCGGCATAGTGTGGTGACAACAACAAACATCACTGGAGTTAAAGTCTTTCCAGTCAGAAAGCTCAAGTTCAAGTCTCTCTCTGCCATTTACTGGCTCAGTGCATTTTGACAGGTCATTTGGTAGTTCTCAGCCCTCACTGACAGTGTTGAATTTGGGCAAAGTACTGCAAACTGGAGATGTGTGTGGAAATCTAATCCAGCTGATAGACTTTCTTTAAATGACACAGTATTTAAAATTTTCAAAATGATTTTCAAAACTATATGCTCTATTTCCTCAAAGTGCTTACCACTCCCCAGTGTCTTTTACTCCCCGACTACACATAGAGACAGTTCTTCCTAGGATTGCTGAATTATGTGTTTCTTGTGACTAATACTCATTCAACCTTAGTTGTTCTTGATGGGTTTTACACTGTTATTCTTCCAACAGACACCTGCTATTCTACATCCCATGGCCACAATAACATTTTGAGTCGAGCAACTTCTCTCTGACCAAAACTGCACTGTGACAATAAAAGTTAAGAGCCTGAGAAATAGAAAGACTGAAAGCAGAAAAAAAGATTAATGTTGAATGTTGTGACTTGAATTGGGTTTTAATGGGCAATTATTTGGAAAATCACATGTCTTCCTGAACACCATACACAAAGAAAGAGCTCCAGATACACTCCTTTCATGATTCTCTGAAGTCTCTGGCTTCCTCCAGATTACCAGTCACTCTCCATGAGCCAGGCCATACCAGGCCACCACCAGATATTCTGGCACCCTATGGCCTTCTGCGACAGCAAAAGTAAACATCATAATGCACTGCCCACGTTTCAATCCTTTCAAAGAAAAATGCTTTAAAACATTCATAAAAGCATCTCAGTGGGCCCCTGTATATCAAATCTCTTTTGCAAAATAACATTTTTGATGTGTTAAATGTAAATCAATTGGAAGCACATAGATTCAATGGGTCCTAAAATGTGCTCAAGCTTAAAAAAATAAACAACGGAAAAAACATTTTTAGTCTGGAATCTGGGAACATTTGCTTACTGAAAAGTATTGGAGCATAAACTATTTGTTTTGCCTTCCACGGAATCTAAACTACATCAGCTATGATAGGGCTTCTGGACCCTTCTCGACTCTTACTTTCTTCCCTCACTTTTGACATCAACTCAAAAATATAGTACCAAGTCACTAACCATCATTAGTAAAGCAAACAATGATCTCATTCAACTCAGGAATACTGTTTGCAAATGACTTCCTTCTATATTCCAGACCTCAAACTAAAAAACTAAATGCTTCCGCCAGGATTTTGCATGATAAGTAGACACTTTAGTCAAACTACCTGGCTGTAACTCTCTTCAGTATCAAGTATCTAATTTAATGAGAAATCACTTCTCTAAAGGAATTCCCAATGAAAACTAGAATAAGAAGAGTACATGGAATAAGTTACTGAAATTGGTATTGGCAAACAAAACATAACCACAGTCAGACAGTACCTAGTTATATACATTGCTACATGCAATAATTGTATTTATAGGTGTTGATAGTAATGATTATAAAATAACTATGATATTATGTCCATTGCTACTATTCACTAACAACAAACAATCTTCTGTTTATCAGTTCCATTAAATGATAGTGCCTTACTTACTGTTCTGTTGCTTGCTGGGGACAACATTCAATGTCAGGGACTGCCTGCAGTAGACATCTTAGAATCTCCTAAGCTCCTTGTAAAGAGGATGGAGTCTGGGACCCTAAGAAGCAGGAGACACATCCCTCCAGAGGACCCACCATCTGAAATAAGGTACTGCCTACAGTAGGCTGGGATGGAGATATCTCAGTAGCCTGTGGCAGCTCTTTGGAAAAAAAAACAGTTGTTCCCATTTCTCATAAACTTAGCCCTGGGCAAGCACTGTATAGATTTTATTTGTGTGTGACTGTTTTTCAGTTGGCCTTGGTGTGCACAATTATTCTATTACATCTGACTTTCTTACTTTCTCCTTCTGCTCTGATGAATTCTGTGAAACTAGATGTTCCTTAATGTAATAATTCTTAAACAATTAAAAATTGAGGCACAGGGCACAGCGCAGCACAGTCCTAATGGCCCAGGTGCGTGCTGTGTGTTCTCATCTTGGAAACAATGCATTAACTGCACAATGGTAGTTCCAGATTAATGCTTGACTTGCAAAGAAAGTTTGAAGAAATTATTAGAAAATGAAATAGAGCCAACACTGGGACCTCAAGAAAGGAAAAATCTATTGAAGTTATGAAATAAGTTTTGCATAACATTTAAGAGTGGTTCCTAGATAAGGAAGTATAGAATACATAAAATTTTATACTAGTAAAACTAAGTCAAAACACTGGGACTCTTAGGAGAGTCATTGTGTGTAATGTACAGAAGTAGAAAGTTAGTGGAACTACTGAGTTAAGGGTTAATTTGATTCTTTCTGGCCTCTGCCTGACAGCTTTGCCCATGTCTTTTGTTATTAGAGCTTCACAGGAAAATGCAAGTAGCTGACCTCAGAGCTCTGAGCTCTGAAGTATATTAAGTTAAAAGTTAAAGTTTAAATAATGATACATTTGCAATTATCATTATTTTGGCTACAGGCCTGGGAATGGGGAAGCTTGAAACTATGAGGAACAATTCTAATTCTTCATTCTTTGTAGGATGTGGTTATTCTTTTGAATTTGATTTCGCAATGATTATACAATGTCTTTTTTTCTATCTGCCTTTGAATTATCAATAAAAGAGTGTGGCAAGAGAAAGTCGAAGAAGCATGTGAGGTGAGTGTGGTGAGAGAGAGAGCATGTAGAGAGCGAGTGAGATGGCATGAGAAGAGCATGTGAAGAGTGAGTGAAGAGAAAATGTGAGGTGTGTATGGAGAGTATATGTGTGACTGAAAAGAAAATGCATGTGATATGTGTGAGATGTGTATGAAGATTGTGTGTGAGAGTGAACCAGGAACACACAGAGATGTGTAGATGTGTGGAGTTCAAGAAAAGAAAAGTGCACAGGAAAAAAGCAGAGTATGTAGGAGAATGCAGAATGTGTACATCCTTATGATGTGAGCGAATGAGCGAGAGAGAAAGGAAGCAGAGAGTGAGAGAAAAGAGAGAGAAACTTTAAGCCTTGAAAAGTTGCCTGTCAGCTTGTACCCAAAAAGTAGTCTGTGTATATTTATTAAGTGCCTTCCATGTATCCCTGCTTCCAGTTGAGAACTCCAATCCTGTGTCAAGGCTCAGCCCCGACAATTGTTGTTAAGATCCACCATGACCAAGATGACTTATAAACGAACTGGGAGCTTGCTTAAAATTTTAAAGGGTTAGTCCACCATGGCAGAAAACATGGCAACAGGGAGGCATGGCACTGAAGCAGTAGCTGAGAGCTTAAGTCTTATCAGCAAGATGGAGATAGAGGAAAGGGAGAGAGAGAGGGATGGAGGGGAGGGGAGGGGAGGGAGAGGGGGAGGGAGAGAGAGATCACTAGAAGGGGGCTTTGAAACCTCAAAGCCTACCCCCAGTGACACTATTCCTCATCCTACCTAAATTCTTCCTAAAGAGTCTACCAAGTTAGGATCAAATATTCAGATAGGTAAGCCTATGGAGGTCATTCTCATTCAGAGCACCACAGATAGGGATTGAAATAAGCATTTTATATCCATTGTTATAATTTTCTTATTTGAGCTACCCCACAGTGCTGCATGATAAGTGCTATTAGTCGTGTTTGGAAGATATGAAAGCTCAGTTGCTTGTGACAGAATTATATATGAGGTCAATACACACCTCAGTGTTTTCTGGCTATTAATATCTCTATTTAATAGGGTGAATTCTCCTTTCTTTTTTTTGACACTTTCAGGTAAAGAATATGTACACACTTTATTCTTTATCCCCTTTCTGATAAAAATTCATGTTCCTTACTTAGTAGGAAACCAAACTCTGGCCTCTGGACAGTTTAGGTGTTCAATACATATTACTAACTAAATGACTTTGTCATTTAGTGTTGGCTGTCAGTGGCATATATGAGCAGCACTCTTGGTGCCTAGGTGCCTTGCAAAATTAGATAAGAACCAGTGATTTTAGCTGTCTTAAAGTGTAAACCTTTTAACCCCTATGCACTTTGACAGGTGTCCATAGCAGTCTTGGCCAGGAGACAAATCTCAGATATAGTCAACTGCATTGCATTACATGGTGATTGGCATTTCCACTCTAATAATGAGGCTTTCTTACATGGTCAAGCTAGATTATTTCTGGCTTCCTTCTTGTTTACTAGAAAAGAATCTCTATCCTCCTCAGTTTATATTTTTAACCATTTTACCAACAGTGTTAAATTAACCTTAATTTGAATTTATATCCAAGCTAAGTAAGATCAATAAGTCACCTACAATTAGTATGCGCAAATGTTGTGAACTCCAGATAAATACTATGAAAGAAAATTCAGAACCAGAAGACTAGGTTCAGAAAAAAAAAAAAAAAAAAACTTCACATGCTTTCTCTCATATGGGGGAATCAAGAATTTCAAATATAAAAAATGAGGATAGAGAGATGGCTCAGTAGTTTAACAGCACTGGCTGCTCTTCCAGAGGACCCTGGTTTAGTTCTTAGCATCCATCTGTTGGCTCCTAGCCAACTGTATTTCCAGTCCTAGGGAAGCTGGTGCCCTTGTCTGGCCTCTGCAGGCACTACATCCACATGTGCACAGATATACATGCAGGCAAACCACTCATATAGATAATGAAAACAAACACTTTATTTTATAGAACTGAACCAGAGAGGCACCTATTTAGAAAGTAGAAAAAGTCCAATGAAAAATGAAAGGAGAAACATAAAAAGAGTAAAGGAGGGTGAATAAGATCAAAGAATGTTGTATATACACTTGCTGATCTAATAATGAAGCTATGATTTTCTACACTGACTATATGCTAACACAAAACATATAAATAAAATATAGTTATATAAATTCATTTTAAAAGTCACATTGCTGCTGCATACAGTAAAATGAAAATGGTTTGTTGGCATATGCTTCAAGGAGTACAGACTCTCATGCCAACACACACACACACACACACACACACACACACACACACACAGTCTTAGAGTTTCAATTGCTGTGAAGAGACACCAAGACCAAGGCAACTCTTATAAAGGACATTTAGTTGGGGCTGGCTTACCCATTATCATCAAGGCGGGAACATGGCATGGCATCTTCCAGGCAGGCATGGCTCGGGAATTGCTGAGTATTCTACATCTTCATCTGAAGGCCACTAGGAGAAGATTGCTTCCAGGTAGCCAGGAGAAGCATCTCAAATCCGTACAGTGACACACTTCCTACAACAAGGCTACACCTACTCCAACAAGGCCACACTTGCTTACAGCGCTACTTCCTGGACCAATTATATTCAAACCAACATACACACACACACATGCACATGCACACACACACCCTGACTTCAAATTCTCTAGTTGCACCTTCTACTCACCTCTGTGACGGTATAAAAAGCTTCTCATTTCTCTCAGCTTCTGGTGTTTTATTTCAGTTTTTCTTCCTGTCATCTGTAATAAGAAAGCAATAGTAGCACTTCGATGTGGTATTATAAAGATTGCATGAAATAGAACTAAAACTTTCAAAATTGCCCAGCCTTACGAGATGCTTATTAATTTGGGTCATGGCTGTTTCCAAGGACTTTTACTGGATTCTTATGTGTTCCGAGCCCCTCCGTGTCCCCTTTGCCCATGAATGAGACACGTGAGGCAGTGTTCGGGTGGTTACCACAGCAAGGTTTTATTCTTGTATAAGCAGAAGCAGAAAGACACCAAGCCTGGAAAAGGCACTGCTATATGTACCCTAGAGTGGCGTGTTCACTTCTGATTGGCTGTTCACTCATTACCCATAATACGCCCCGGGATGGGCAGTGACTTTGGCGGGCTTTTTGCCTTTTGCACCTGCGTAGTTAGTTGTTTACTTGTAGGAGCACAGGATGCCTGCGCCATCTTGTAATGGCGAATGTTGTCACGCTCACGTGGCTCCTAACACTTATGATTCTCAGAACAAGTTTTAAAATTAGTGATCTTAGTAGTCAGTCCTGAAATCGTGTACATACAAGCAACACTAAACAGACTCAATAGGTGTACTTATATATTCAGGCGTGTGTGTGTGTGTGTGTGTGTGTGTGTGTGTATTTTCAACAATAAAAATCAAGGAAAAGGGCACTGAATTTGAAAGTAAGTAATGTGGGAGTGGAAGGAATAAGTTGATGTAGTTGTATTTTAACTAAAATTTAAAATTATTAAGAAATTTTTTTCTATTCAAGGCCATCTAACCCAACAGTCCTTTCCACCCTCTTCACTATCTGTGTAAGATAAAAATATGACTTCCAATTACCAATTTTAGCAACTATGAGTTAATAAGTGTTAAAAGTTACTAAGTAGATCTAAGAATCCCAATTAGTAAACACAAAAATTCCTTTACCAGTTGAAGTTAGAAGTGCCATTAATGTGTGATACAATAAAACGCTATAGCAGAAGCAGTTTCCTATATCCAAACAGGCCTGAAATTTTATCTCTGCCACCTCTTAATTATGTGATCTTGTACAAGTATCTATAGTAAACAGACATAAAATAGACTGGCAAATATCCTATACACATTTGTAGTGAAGATTAAATTTGATGTGATATAGAAATCACCTGGTTTAAACAAAATATTCCTAAACTGCTTGTTGTATCTTAGCTGAATGGAGATTATCACAGGATATTCCTGACCAACTCATCCTGGAGAACAATTATTGAATCATAAAAGTTCCAGAAATATAACAATTTGCCAAAAATTTTGATTGGTATCACACTATCCATTAATGTTAAATGACAAGAGTTTTTCTGTGAAAATGCAACACAGAGATAAACACATACACACCCCAGATAGGAAGCTCATGAGTGAATATTGCACAGATATCACCAAAGTCCGGTTTGGTGAACCTATGAATTTCATTGGGGTTATGTACAGGAATGTAGGTGTAGGGTTGCTTACAGGAGTAGAAATTATTTAAATACAACTGCATCATCTAATTCTATTCTATCATAGGTGACAACTCACAAAATCTAGGAACCTGAATCATACTACACAGCCTGTAGGCAGTTCAACAGTTTGGAGAGTATCTCTTCCAAGTGACTCAGTTGTTCTAATTTTTTTCCATGCAGCTCAGCTGGTTTCTGCTTCTTGCAGGCAGCTGGTTTGGTCTCAGAATCTACTTTGTAGCTTGGCTTATCTGAGGGACTTCTTTGAAGCTTGGCTCCTGTGAGAGTTACTCTGAAACTTCTTCATTGCTTACTCTGGTAGGGAGAGAGACCTAGTGAATCTGGTCAATTTCAGGGACTTCCTGAAGCTATTTTGAGTTGTTTACCTTCTGACTAAGGAGCTTCCCCAAAGGATAGAATAGATCAGTCTAAGAAGAAATGACTTCGCAACAATAAACCTTGTATTTGAAATAAAATTGAGAATGCAGTAAACATATTGTTTATTGGAAACAGACTGCCATACCAAGCAGCTGAGTTAAAATACCAACTCCTCTACTCACCCCGCAGGTATAAATTTTGAACAAATTTCATTATATCTCCATGCCTCTGCTTCCTTGCCATCAGTAAAATGGAGGTAACTAACTAAATAAAAGAATACATAGTAAGCTTCTAAGCCTACTTGATAAATATTCAATAAATGTTGTCTTAGATTATAGTAGACAGGTTATGAGTAGCTGTGGTTAAAAGAGAACATGAATATAGGTATCCTAAAGCCCTCTCACTTTATGTAGCTTTGGAAATCATTGCTCCAACTCAACTTTCTATCCATTCCAAGAATGTATAGAACTTATCACCACTTAACACTTTTATCAAGGAAAACTTACATTGTCTTAAAATGTTACTTCTTTAAGGTTGCAGCCTTAAGAGATGGTTCTATGGGAGAGAGTGCTTGCTGCACAAGAGGTTCTTGGTTTAGATCTCCAATACCTATGTGAAAAGCCATACATGGATATGTGGCTGCAACCTCAACACTGGGAGGAACAAAGAAAAGAGGATTGTGTGGCTTATTGGTCACCAGCCTAACCAAAACATAAATTCAAAGCTAAATGTAAAACTATCTCAGGGGAATAAAATGGACTGCATTAGATGAAGACACTTGGTATCCTCCTCTGGTACATGGGTACAAGCCGTTACACATGCATGAATTACACATGCATAAATCACATATATTCATACACAGAGACACAAAGTCAAAATTTAAACTACACTAATTCCATGGCAGACATCAAATCTTTCTCTCGTATTGATTTAAAATGTACCACCCAGAAGAATGGGAGGTGCCCTAAAAAACAAGAGACCGAAAGATAAATTATGCCAAAGATTAAACCACAAGCTAAGACACAGGGTTGTTGCCGGGAATAGAATTGCAAATATTAGAACCCTACCCACCCCGGCAGTGCACCTCCACTGGCAGATAGTCATTAGGAGGCAAATAAAGTTAGGTCAGAACATAAGGATGGGACCCAACCTACAACATCGTGGTTCTACGAGAATGAGAAGTTATCTCTGTTTCCCTCCCCTTCCCACAAGAGGCACTTAGGAAGGGCCTTATGAGCACACACCTATAAAGCAACCTTCTGCAGGCTGGGAAGAGTTCTCTCACTAGAAATTGAATTTCCTGTTGCATTTAAGCTTGAACCAGCCTACCTCAACTAACATAGGTACTGTAAGGATTAAACGAGGCACTATGTATAAAGTGTTGGGCATGAGTCCAGCATTCAGAGCATAATTATTTTTATTGTTAGTTCTTAGTTAGGTCCTGAGCAACTATAGTAAGGAAATCAAATCATTTTTCCACATGAAGCTGGTCAGATAATTAAAGACAGATGGCATGGAGGACCCACTCCAGTACTTTGCCAGACATATCCAGTATTTGCCTCTTAATTTAGAATCATTTCATATGCCTGTTTCCTAACTACACTGTAAGCTCCCTGAGAGCAGAGACCATGGTTTAATTCTTCCTGTAGTTTCATTGCCTAGTTACATGGAAGTGAGGCATAAACATCGAGCAAATGAGTGGATGATCGTACTGCTGTAACCTGTTAGTGGGCATTTGGAAGCCTTTGGGCCACAGATACTTTGCTTCTTTTCTCCAGTACAGCATCTTGTACTTCCACTGAACTCTTTAGCTAATAGCAAGCCTGTTGCCCCTCAGCCACTGAGCACACTGTGGGACTGAGCAAAGAACAACTGCCAAGGATTGTTAAAAGAATCCTGACTGACCCTACAAGCTCCTGACTCTTGGTGGCCCTCAAACTGCAACTTGTGTTACTTATTGAAAGACAGAAGGTGTTCTGGCTCAAACCATTCCCGGTAGAAGAGGTAATGTCAAATTCCAGAGGGGGTCGCATTAATTCAATGCTAACTTTGTACAAGGCACTGTCAAACTTCTCATCTCTGTCCTATTACTTTGAGTGAAATGACTACAGCTGTTTTTGCACAGAGCTGATGGGCAGCATATTAGAAATAATTTACTAAATGACTTTCTAAATCTTTTGGAAGAACAATGTCAACTGGGACACTTGCTGTTATTTGTGCATATGTATAGCTAAATTACTTTTCTTTGTGTGAAGTCCAGGTAGGTGTGGAATGGGAGTTGATAAAGCTGTAGTCACCTGGGTTTGGTTATATAGTACAATGCTGTTAAAAAAAAAAAAAAAACAGAACTATTGTTAATGAGGTAACATTTCATATTTCAAAACAGTCTCCCAAAAGAGGTAGAAGAAAACAAAGAAGGAGGAAGAAAGAAAAATGATTGAGGATCAGAGGATCAGGCAGAAGGAACACCAGTGGACCAAGAAGAAGAGAGTGAGAACAGAATCAGAATCAAGGAAAGAAAGAGAGTTGTGGCCACTAACATAGCAACAGCACTTTGAGAGGGAAAGCTGCCTATTGCTGGAAGAAAACTTGAATGTATGAAATAGACACATCCATATTTCTCTTGAACAATATGAGGCAGATTTGTCCACAGTCAAACTCTTCTGTTCATATCCTCACATGATCTATCGTACGTGTATCAAGCATACTAATGATAGCAGTAAGAGCTAGTATTCATTTAGTGTTTACTATAAGCTAAATACCTTACTGAAGTAATATATTTAACTTTCATAATCTCTTCATGAGATAGGCATTATTATTTCCAATTTACAAATGGGAAAACTGAGGCCAGGAGGTTATACAAAGAAGTCCACATTTTAGAAGCAGAACCTGGTTTAAATTTATATCTAAGAAACATGGCATTATATTGCTGCTCACCTCGCCAACTGGTTAGATTCGGGCTTGAAGTAGCTCCTATCCATCTTCTCAATCATGACAATGTTTTTATGAACTCTAAGCTCTGATCATAGCAAAAGAATTTTTTTCCTTTAAAAAGATGTAGCTTTTTCATACGTGACTCTGATTTCCTAAGTTTCAGCCTATCCCTTTGACCATTTCCATTAAGTGTGAAGGAACTGGTAGCTGTAAAAGATGGCAGTGGACTATGAAAGAAGATGGGGAGGGGCAAGAATGTTAAATACTTCCAAGAGTTCAGCTGTGGTAGCACAGCTATGGGGCTGGATACTGCATCACATGTCTCTTCTGTTAGATAACCTTTTCTGGTATAGCCACCAAAAGCCCCCAGGGCCTGCAATAAGGAAAGCAGAGGCTGAAAAGGCCTGGTAGCACCTGCTGCCTTCTCTACAGGACAGGAGATTGGGATTCACAGGCTCCTAGGAGCACTCCCAGAGAAGAACCCTCCCTTTGTAACACGGATTCCTCCACTGAAGGACGCTGGCTCCTCCTGCAGGTTTGTCCTGGAAATGACCTCTGTTTTTCTTTCTGCTGTTGTCCTTTCCATTGGAGATAAAAGATCCACCCCAGGCAGTCATCCTCACCCTCCTACTAGTGTCCCCCTCCACAGAGAGAAGAAAGAACCGCTGAGGCTAGGGCCAGCTCCCTCATCTGCTCCTGGCCAATTACTCTGGGCCTAAGCAGCAACCCTGTTGGAGGGAGGTTTGATGAACTATTCATCACAGTCCTAAATAATTCATTTCCCTTTGAGAACAAGCAGCCCACAGGAGCTGTGAGGTTTTCTTAAGTTGACACCTTATGAGAGATGAAAACTAAAGGAAAAGCTCCCTTTTAGAAAAACCACAGTTGCTTATATGCCAATTCCTGCCTTTCTCTACCACCATACCCAGTGCTTCCTTTCTGCGCCATTCCCTATTATTAGGCTTCTATTGTTTGCTGGTTCTCTTTTTGTTATTCAAACAACACTCTGGACAATCTGCGGTGCAGACCTTTGAACTTTATCCTCAGCTCTTCTAGTGGCAAAAACATTCAGTGAGTACATTATAACCCAGTTCCCTTTGGAACTTAGAAACAAGGGATAGGTACAAGCCCTTGCAAAGGACTGTGTGTGTGTGTGTGTGTGTGTGTGTGTGTGTGTGGTGTGTATGAAATGCAGCACACACAGAGCATTTTAGAGTACAGGATGTGTCACTTTCTTCTGATTTCAGGTTCTCTGGGTCCCACTGCTTGCCGTTCTGCAAACATCATCTTTTTCCACTTCTCTGACTTTTTTAGTGAAACCTCCTCAGATTTCTCTTTCAGATCAGCTGATGTCAAACACACTGCAGTGTGTGAGGCCGCTCTGCCTATATTCTCAGACATTCGTATACACCGCTACCCAGTACACCAAGAGATGGGGCTTGTAAAGGTGTAAGATCTCAGGCTGAGACTAATTACATCCTCTGGTATTGGTACTGTGTCCTCCTGCTGACTTTACATTTCTGGGGCTTTTGACTTCACCCTGGCAACATAGCACCTCACCCCATCTGCTATAAAGCAGCAGCGGCAAAGAAAGAGAGCAATACTGATCAAGAACCCATCCCCCTCCACTCCCACACTGACCCTTGTCTACTAACCATTTTTTCCCTCCTACCAGCATAGCTTCTATACCACACAATAGGTTGGAATCCGAGCTACTAAAAGGATGTATAAAAACACTTAAAACACATACCTCAAAATAGTTTTAACTCCCCAAATCACTCTGCTTTGATAACACAGCACATAAGAAAATGAATACAATTAGAATGTGTACTTATTTAGCAAGCAGAAATCGTCACTCATCAAGGCAAACAAGGAAGCAGCTTAAGGTATGGCTTTCTTTAGGCAAAACAATAAGAAACTCAAATTTCTAAAATACCTTTCTCTTAAAGTCAGTTGCACTGCTGCATTAAAAACTGATTCAAGATGTTTATGTTTGTCAACAATGTTCCTATTTTGTAAGACCCGGAGGAGTTCAATTAGCAGAATTGATTTGGTATAAAATAGTATGCAGGCTCTCACCCCTAACCAAAAAGCTAACAGCAATTGATACCCAGTTGCCAAGGAAGAATAAGTTTACTCTAAGGTAAGCCACTGTGGGACTGTGAAAGGATAGCTTGGTTCCTGGTCAAGCACAAGCCTCGAACCCCTGACCCTAATGGGACAACTGTAGGTGTTCAGCCTCACTCCCAGACCCTAGGCTCTTGACACCGGCCAAGATCTCCATTGTGCTTTTCAATCACATAGAACAATGCCCCTACAGCCCCTCCCAAAGAGAGGTTTCTGTTACCCAACACAGGTAGAGGGCATGACTACAGGCCTCAGCCTCAAGAGATTTGCATACTAATGAGTTACCTGAAGGCCAGAGGGGCGTGGCCAATTAAGTATTTTTCCCCCAGTCCCTCCTTCCTTCTCTCTCCCCATTTAACTCTGGTCTACCCTGAGAAACAGGGGAGTGCAGCCAGATTCATTTACCATCCGCCATGACAATAAAGCTTGTAAAACCATAGACTTCCTGAGTCTTTGAGGCCCCACCATAGGGAACAGTGCAGAAGGCCTCTAACTAGTGTGCCACTGCTGCTGCCACTGCCACTGCCACTGCCACTGCCTAATCTCCGCTGAGGACTTCTACTTTCTGCCTTGGAGCCCTGCCAACTCAAGCAAGCTAGCCGACCTAGCCAAGCCAGTGCCAATCCAGCCAAGCAGGTGCAAGTAACAGTTTCTTTCCTGCAGGCGCTCTCAGGGCTCCCCCCTCCCACCTCATTTCTCTCTGCTTCCGGCCAGCCCCGTATGCCCCCCATGTCTGTTCTTCTGTGCCCCCAGAGGCATCTGGGAGCCCAAGGACAGACCACCGGTCTGGCCGCCTCAGCCTGGAGACGACCACTCAAAAGCCCTGCCAGCACTGTGAGAAGTGAACTCAAAATCCAGCACTTCTGCTGCCCAGAGCCTCAGTTCTAGCCAACTGGGCTGGCAGACCTGCAGGAATCACAACAGCCCAACAGGATCCAGCCACATGATCTAACTGCCCCACAAGCCACCTACCCCGGAATAGCTGGCTATCACAAAACAAACTCAATGGTATTTCTTTAGGCTGTTTCATGTTCCTTTGTTGGGGCTTTTTGGTTGGTTGGTTAGTTGGTTGGTTGGTTAGTTGGTTGGTTGGTTGGTTTTGGTCTTACTGGTCTTTTGCTTATAGATTTTAGCATCCATTTGGTGGGGTGTGTTTATGTGTGTGTGTGTGTGTGTGTGTGTGTGTGTGTGTGTGTGTGTGTGTGTGTGAGCATGCAAGCACATTGGGATATGTTTCTTGGTTTAAGGCATTTTAGTTTGTTTTGTTGATGTTTCTAAAGAGACATAAAGAAAAAGCATGGAATTGGATGGGTAGGGGGGATCTGGGAGGAGCTGGGAGGAGCTGGGAGGAGCTGATGGAGAGGAAAATGTGATCAGAATACATTGTATGAAAAATATTTTTTACAATTAAAATAAATAATTTTTTACAGCTAAAGAGTCAACACCACTTAAGAGTCCAGAGTATAGTCAATATCTCAGAACTAAACATACTTTGAAGTACACTGTGAATATATCTGGAAAGCTTCAATAGTTCTTCAGAATAGTGCAATTCAATAGATTTTCTCTCTCTCTCTCTCTCTCTCTCTCTCTCTTTCTCTCTCTCTCTCTCTCTCTCTCATTCTTCCTCTCCCTCTCTCTCTCCCTCTCTCTCTCCCTCTCTCTCTCTCTCTCTCTCTCTCTCTCTCTCTCTCTCTCTCTGTGTGTGTGTGTGTGTGTGTGTGTGTGTGTGTGTGTGTGTGTGTGTTTGAGAGAAATGGGAGAGGAGACAGATTTTGACACCACACTGACTAAAATCAAATCTAGGTTTGATAGGTACCAACTGTGAGACCTTAGGTGAATTACTCAGCTCTCCTATATCTCAGTTGTACCATCTACAACACAGCAGCATTAGAGGCCTATTAGACTAAGAGTACTGGGTTTAGTAATATGTGTAAGGATCACATAATGGTGCTTGGCATGTGGAAATACCTACACTTGTGCCATCATGAGAATATATTTCAGAAACTATAATTGTAGAACATTTTAATGGAGTATGATAGTATGAATAAAGAAAAATTTTAAATTGAGAAATCTTTTCATATTATATTCCTATACATTTCTTGAAAGTTGACAGATACAGGTCATATGTAAGCAAACTAGACACCATGGACCAAATCTGGCCCATAGCCTGTTTAGTACAGCCTATGAGTTAAAAATGATTTTCACATTTTAAAATCTTGGGAAACAGTCACAAGAAAAATATTTTTGACATGTGATAATTACATGAAATTCACATTTCAGGTCTATAAATAAAACTTTATTGGAACACAGCCATACTCAGCCATTTCTGTCTGTGACTGCTTTTCTTCTATAGCAACAAAGCTGAAAGAGACTACATGACCCAGAAAGCCAAAAATATTTACTATCTGTCACTTTATTGAACAAAAGTTTTTCAATCCTTCTTTTAAGTCACTATTTCTTAGAATCAAAATCATCATGTGAATCATGTGGTAGGAAAGCCAATTTGCTAGGCAAGTTGACTGAAGACATAGTGCCTAATAATAATCTTTATTTATCAAAACTCCCTTAAAGACTCCATCCTGACCCAGGACTCAGAATGAAATATACCATCTAAATACACTCTTTCTTCTTATAATATCTTTTAGTATTAGCATACATCATCTGTGAAAAATACTAGGCTTTATCATGATCTTTCCATGAATGAATTCAGTGTACATAAAACACATTCAGTCTCCTTTAATGCATATTATGTCTCCATCTCCTATTCCCCTGTTCTTCCTTCCTCCTTAAAGGGCTCCCTTTTTCTTTCATGCTCTGCTTATTTTTTCTAGATTATTCATGTGAGAGAAAACATGTGATAATTGTATTTCTGAATCTGGCTTATTTCACTTAGTATAATGATTTCTAGTTCCATCCGCTTTGCTGAAAATGACATTATTGCATTTTTTTTTAATAAAATAAAACTCTATTGTGTATCCGGACCACATTTTCTTTGTTCATTTATGAGTTGATTAATACCTAGAGTGAATCTATACCATGGCTGTTGAAGATAGTGGTGTAATCAACACTGATGGGCAGGTATAAATTGTCTCTGTGCTATGCTGATTCGAATTCCTTAGAGTCAAAAGTAGGATAACCAGATTATAAGTCAGATCTAGTTTCAGTTGTTTGAGGAACCTTCATTCTGACTTCCATTGTGACTACACTAACTTATATTCACATCAAATGTGATTACCTCCTAAATTTTATTTCTAGTCAATAATTTTCACCGAAGTTAGACTCAGATATTCCACAGCATATTTAACATTTTCACATACATGACTAATTGATACTTTTGATTTTACATACCTAAAACTGGTCTTTGAGTTCCCCAGTCCCTCTCTGCCTGCATCAACTTTTTTCCTTGCAGCTTGTCTATCAAATTTGAATGACACTCGTTATTAGTAACTGAGGCCAAATCTTCTTTTTGCTTATTCATCTCCTAATTTTTCATCAATCAGAACAGGAAGAATCCGGTCAACCTCCAATTTCTAAGGGATCAGCCTTTTCCACTACCATCTACTAACACCGTGCTAGTCTAATGCTGGCTACTGCAGTCACTGTTAAACTGTTCTATCCATTTCAACCCAGTAAAGTAGAATATTTAAAAATGGAAACTCATGGCTTTCATAGAAAACATACAATAGACATATGTTAAGGATCTTAGTCATTCACTAATTAAAGAAGAATTAGGGAAGATTTTCAACTGAGTCTGAAAGTCATTTGAGAGACTAATTGTGGATAGGTAATTTTAGAATATGAATTTTAAGTTAAATGTCAAACCCAGGGTTAATATCTAAGAAGGCCAAAACTATAATCATTGGAGATAGATGTAATCTATGCCAATGTCATGAATCTATATCTATATCACAAATCTATATCTAAGTTAACCTTCATCAACAGAGGTATAAAATAGCTCAAACAACAGAAAGATTAGGCCAGCAGTACACCACCAGCAAGCTTGATAATATCTTTTATATCTATTTTTCCATGTACAGATTACTATCCCACCCAAGAAACCAATGGAGAATTTTAAAGGACAAACAGGAACACAAAGCTAAAATACAAACTGCCATATTATATTGTACGGGACTCTGATCTTGAACCCTACCACAGCCTCTTCTATGCACCTTCTTGCTGTTCAGGCTGTCCTTAAAATTCCTACACTTAACCTGAAACATTGAGCTCTTTCTAACTCAGGGTTTTTTTTTTCAAGTGTCCTTCCTTTACTTGGATATTTCTTTGTGGTATAGGACTTAGGTTAACTATAGCTCCAAAACACTTAGGTTGCCAATCTCTTCATTCTCTTAATCTCTTTTATTCCTCTTTATGTCATTTGTCACTGTAGGTTTTAGTTTGTCTATGATCTTATCTTTTTAACCATTAGGAAGTAAACAACACGAAGACAAAATATTTTCCTGTTCATACACAAGTGCCTCACCCCCTCCCTTCCCTTAATGCCCAGCATAGTCATAGTCCTTGGTACAAAGTCATTGACCAACAAATATGTGTTAAGTCAATTTCTGAGTTCTTGAATTGATTCTATCGTTACATGACAACTTTGTAATTAGGATGCTGAGTGCCACATAAGTAATAATAATAATTTTAATAACTAAAATTTACTTAATCCTAACTATGTACAAGTATTCTAAAAACCATATATATATATATATATATATATATATATATATATATATATTCACATAACAAAATATGCAGCAGTGAGGGGTGGGGGACAGGGGTAACCTCCAGAAAGTCATAGACACCAGGGATGTGAAAGGCTCCTAGGGCCTAATGGAACCTTAGCTGAAACGCACAACAGTGAGGAGATGGAACCTGAAGAAACCACCTCCAGTAGGTAGACATGGCCCCCAGTTGAGGCATGGGGCCATCCACCCATCTTCAATATTTCTGACCCAGAATTGCTCCTGTCTAAAGGAAATGCAAGGACAAAAATGGAGCAGAGACTGAAAGAAAGGCCATCCAGAGACCGTCCCAACTTGGGATCTTTCCTATTCACAGGCACCAATCCCTGACACTATAGCTAATGCCATGTTGTGCCTGCAGATAGGAGCCTAGCATGACTGTTCTCTGAGAGGCTCTACCAGCACCTGACTGAGACAGATGCAGATACAGCCAACCATTGGACTGAGCCCAGAGGAAGCCCTAAGGAAGCCTAAGGATCCCTAAGGAAGAGTTAGGGAAAGATTGAAGGAGCGGAAGGGGATTGCAACCCATAGGAAGAACAGCAGTATCAACTAACTGGACACCTCTGAGCTCCCAGAGACTAAGCCACCAACCAAAGAGCATACATGGTCTGATCTCTAGTCCCTACTAGATATGTAGCAAAGGATTGCCTTCTCTGGCCTCAATGTGAGGGGATGCAGAGAAGGGGGATGCTAGAGGGGTATGGTGAGAATGAGTGAGTGGGTGGGTGTGTAAGGAGTACCTTCTTAGAGGCAAAGGTCAAGGGGGACCAAAAAAGGGGACAGCATCTGACATGTAAAATAATAAATACTAATCAAAAAGCAAACATGAGAAAGGTACTGTAAATTCTACTCCTGGGAAATAATTAGCAGTACTATAGTTACTACATGGAGATAGTTAAGTGCTACTGGAATGTCGATGACCTCATTATTGAGAAAAACTTGGAGAAAAAAACACGAATTGAGCTGAACCTCAAATAAAGGGTAGTATTTAGGTAATTGAAGAAAACAATGTATGTGATTCCAGTACATAACAATATAAGACAGCCCTCTGGCAATAGCATATCAAAATTTCAAGACAGAAGTTGAATGATTTCACCAGACTCAAGTTGTCTGGTGAAACTGAGAGACAATTCAGAAAGGAGAGTAGCAAATATACTAAGCAGGAATTGGAGTGTCATGTTGAGGAGTATAGCTCTGTTCCTGCAGACATCGAGAATATGTTGTGTTAGGAGCCGCATGAGCATGACAACATTCGCCATTACAAGATGGCCTGGGCATCCTGTCCTCCCACTAGTAAACAACTGACTGCGCAGGTGCAAAAGGCAAAAAGCGCGCCAAAGTCACTGCCCATCCCTGGGGCATAATATGGGGTGATGAGTGAACAGCCAATCAGAAGTGAACACGCCACTCTAGGGTACATATAGCAGTGCCTTTCCCGGGCTTTGGGTCTTTCCGCTTCTGCTTATACAAGAATAAAGCCTCGCTGTGGTAACCACCCGAACACTGCCTCACGTGTCTCTTTCATGGGCGAAGGGGACTCGGAGGGGCTCAGAACAATGTTGAAGAAATTTGGAAGCATTCAAATTTTCTAGCAAATGAGATTATTGTGGCAATTGAAAGGCCATTGTTAAAACCTGGGTGTGATACAACATAAGTGTATAATGGAGTGGCTACAAGAAAAAACTAAATCAGTGAATGTATTATCTGTAATCAGTGCCTAGGTTGGTCTTTAGATGGGTATTAGAAAGATGATCCCTGTTTTCTACTTAGGGAAAATGGGAAAAAGAAGTAGAAGATTGTTGTGTGGCAACTGAAATGAGGTTTGGGAAAGTGTTAGAATCATTCAAAGTAACAGAACTATCAATTTAAGGAAAATTATAGCATTGTAAATTTCATGGTGATTCTGACGTAATTTCAACAGCATAAAATATATTGTTTATATTATCAAGTAGGCCTTCATTAGAGGATAATATTGCTATAATCATTTAAAAGGGCAAAACCACCACATTTGGTGAAAGGAAGTACAGTTTGAAAATTCATTAATTAGGATTCTATTTACCATTTTATTGTTAAGTCTAATAGCTTGTTTGAAATAGTCTCCTGACTTCATTAAAGTAATTATTGCCTGTCAGTAAATGATGGGTTTGGATTTCTGCACATATGCTAGAATTTCACACATCTTGCACTTCACAGTAGGAACCCAGTCTTAGTCAACACTTTCTTGCTCTGACATCTGCACTCAATTCAATGCATAGGGTCTTACTTAAACAAAGACATAATGGTCCTTCAAAATAAAAATGTAAACAGGATTAGGGATTTCATATATGTTAACTTGATCCCTTACTATGAGCATACTGGTTATATCATCTGCATCAGTCTGACAGCATTAGCACAGCAAAATAAGGAACAACATTCCCAAGAAATCAAACCAGATCTCAGGGTGAAGGAAATTTTCCAAGCAGAGAGAAGATTTTATTAGCTCTGTGACATTACACAGATGCCTATGATTAGGACAAAGTTCACAGTCAGGAGTCAAGAGCTTGGGTACTAACAGCTATGAAACAGAAATCATAAAATATAGTTAGTATTTTTAAAGTATCTATTCAAAATGTATTATAGTTATTTGAATAAAAAATTCACCCTCATATGCTCATATATTGGAAACCTTGGTTCCTAGTTGGTGGAATAGTTTGGGAAGGATTAGGAGGTGTGGTCTTGGAAGAGGTGTGTCACTGGAGATGGGTTTTAAGATTTCAAAAAGCTCATAGTCTTCAACATTATTTCTATTTCTCTCTCTACCTTATGTTTGTGAATCAGATGTAAATTCTCAGCTATTACCTCAGTATCTTGCTCGCCTAAGAGCTTCCATGCTCCCCACCATGATGGTCATGGACTCACCATCTGCAAACATTAAGTTTCAATAAACTCTTTCTTGTATAAGTTGTTTTATAAGTAGTGGTCTCTTGATAGTAATAGAAAAGTATCTCTAAAACTGTGTCTCTAGCCCTAAGATAATCTTAACATGCAAAAGCAGCTGGATGAGAAAAGGAAGTGAGAAGAATGATAAGTAAACCTGGACACACATACATAAAATGTCCAAGTATATAAAGTAGTGCTTATTTTATATTTTCCCCTTTGGGTCCTGCCAGTTCCTCAACAGTTTTGTGGCTTGTCAATTTTCATTTCTCATAGTACATTATTCATAGGCAGGACTACTGTAAGTCTGATTTTAAAAAGTAGATGACTTACTCACCACTGATAAAAGGAAGAGAGAACTATATGGACAGGGTTTATGAGTCTACAAAGGGAAATTCTGGGCATATAAAATCAGGGACAAGCTTCCATTCAAGACTGAGAGAAACAGACATAGGCTATGATGTGAGACACTAGTGCCAAGGACCAAACAAAATGGGATTGACCAAAAGGGACCTGATTTCCAGGTTCATCTTTATGTTGCAAATATCTACCCCTATACTCTGACATATTCCGTGTGGATCCTGGTTATACCAGAAAGGATGAGTGAGGAAAGATAAAAAATAATAATAATTAAGTGACCTAATCCTAAAATAAGTTGTCATATTAATAAAAGGCACCAATTGACTCTCTTAACTTTTTAATATACAAAACTGTAAAACTACCAACCCCAAAGGTAAGTTGTATAATCCTAATTGCAAGAGGATTTTAGCTTTTTTCAAAGATCAATGAATCTGTAAATACACATGATTAAATAATCATTTATGTTTATTTGTTTTACAAAAAACACATGATCAAATTTTATCAGAAATTATACTTCATATTATAAATCTCAAAATAAATCTGTCCTTGTCTTCCCCTTGAATGAACAATCCTGTCACGTGTTCTTAAATAGCTAAAGACTGCCACATGTCTTAGACTAGATTTTCCAGAACAAGACCATAAGATAATAATGGAATTTTATGCAGTGTGTTAGAGAGATGGTCTCAAGAGGGACTGGTGTGAGAAAGGAGAGAAGAAAAGTAGAGAGAGGTGCATTACTGAGCAGGTCATCATTGTTGGTTGTACTCACTGTAAACTCTCATGACAAATCCATTAGAGAATTCCATGAGATATTACATAAGCTGGGGGTAGGTTTATGCACAAATTCTTAGGTAAAGTCCACTTAGATAATACGAGAGGGATTCATAGTAACTCCACATTACAGACTCTATGCACTCTAGATACCAGAGAAAGCATGCAGGCCATAAGTCACAAGTGTTGGTGGTTAAAACACCAGGTGACTATGCACACAAAAGGTGAGCACCCAAGACATACACATAGAGCACCAACTGTTTGCTGTAGCACACAACTTCTAAAGAAGATGAAAAAAGCAGCTCAATAACGTTGCAAGGGATCATTTACTGTTATAATTCTTTGAGTCCATTAAGATGACATATAAGACTGTTCTAATTGCTATAATATGCAAATACTAGTGATGATAAAACTTGAAATTAAAGTTTCAAGAAGGCAAAGACCATGGGTGTCTGTGATACTAATATAAGCTCCTGTTTATCAGTGCTGTGTCTGGTGCATAGAAAGCTCTTTAATCAATCAATATTGGTTGAATCAATGAAGTAGCCGGGAAGCATAATCAAAGAATATTCGATTCAGTTCATGTTTACAATGACCTGCTTAACTAGTCATCTACAGTATCTTATTGATTTGCACAGAAATATCTTCTCTCCCAGAGGTCAGTGAATATTTTACAAATCACAAATATTAGTGAGAAAATGAGTTTCTCTTTAAGCTAACAACTTAGTTAATTCTACAATAGCACAAAAGACAGGTTCTTAATTAATTTGCTAATAGTTCTTCCCTGTGTATGCTCATTAACTCCAGCTGAATCTTTAGCCATAACATAATGTGTGCATATTTCTATGCCACATACAGATACATTTACATACAAGGAAACAAATGATAGGCCATGCAAATGAGTTGATCTTATCATTATCAATTTTCTTTTATGGTACACTCTCAAGTTTTGACAATCGGTTTAGCACAATTTAGTTCCAAGTGCTTAAAATACACTTGAATGGGAGGAAATAGCATAATGCCTTTCCAGGAGCTGCAGAAAGAAAGTTCACAAGAAAAATAGGGCAATTTTGCATAGCAACTTGTGTATTTACATATCAACAATCCATTTAATGAAGAACACTAAAAATAGCAGATCAACGAAGTCCAGAAGCTGCAACACAACACATTTTGCTTAATTCAAAACAATAGCAGTAAAACAAGTCTGGCTTGTGTTCTAATATTGAGGAAAACCAATGTTTCTTTAAAGGGAAAAAAAAGCCTCTGGCTTGTCTTCAAACCAAGAGGAACAGTATGCTGATCACATAGGCTGTGAGCCTTATCTCCCAATCTCAGCTATCACACTGAACTTACTTCTCTCTAGCAGTACTGTCCTAGTGTTGACAGTGAGTCAATTAGTCATCAGTGACAAAGTGTCCACTGTGAGCTGAACACTGCACTAAGCATTACAGAGAGGAAACAAAGAAACGTCTGGTCCCTGCCTTTTAAGACTGGTCCCACAATTGCTTACAAAGGACACACAGTCTTAAATACTAACCCCTGCAGATGCATAGAAAGCAAACCCAAGTTGTGCCAGTTAAAGGGATGAAAGGAAGACTAAAACAAACTGTGCATCAAATTTGAAAATACATAAAGTGGGCAGAGGAGAAAAACAAATGCTGAAAAATGTCAAGTTAAATAATCAAAGGAGGGACAAACCAGTTGCCTCAAATGGAAGAAGCAGTTTAGAGGCCACTTGGCCAGCACAGCGTATTTTTTAAAATGTGCATTTGACTATTTATAACAGGCTGTGTTCATTTCATTCCTGATTGTTCTGCACATTTACAGTTACTTACTGGCCTGCCCAAGTAAAGACATTAGAATTCATTGTCTATGAATTAAAGACAGCTATTTGAAGTTCAAAATATGGTCTGAGACCTTAGTTCCTTTGTATTCAAAATGTGGTCCATGGAGCAAAAGAAGCACCTTCTAGGAGTTTACTAGAGGTGTGGCCTCTTACACGAGTCAGTTTTCTATTACTCTAATAAAATATCTGAGGTGAACTACTCGGTTTATTTTTTGTTAACAAACCTTCTCAATAACCCTGACCCCAGCTTTCTTGAAAGTATTACAGAACAGAACAAATTCAAATGGCTCCATGAAAGGTTTTGAAATCTATCCTAACTTGGGCTAAGTGGTCTACAGGTTGGAGAGATTGCCAAAGTCCACAAGCTTCAGCATTTGCTTTGGTTCAGGATCAACCTCAATCTCCTGATTGAGGGCTGAGACCTCAGGAACTTAATTATCTCCCCTCCTCCTACAACTAGATAGAGATGTCTCCCCAAGGACCTCTCTATGTCTGCTTCATTGGATGCATGAAATAGCCTGTTCATAGTCTCGGTGTGAATGAGACCTATGTTGGCAGATCCTGGTAAAAGGCAGTGTGGTGGTATGAATGAAAATGACCCCCCCCCCCTAGGTTTATGTATTTGAATGTTTGGTCCACAGTTGGTAGTATTGTTTGAAAATGATTAGGAGGTATGGCCTTGTTGGAAGAGGTGTGTCACTGGGGGTGTGCTTTGAGGTTTCAGAAACCCACATCATTCCTAGTTAGCACTCTCTATGTCTTACTTACAGATAAGGCTATAACTTCCCAACTACTACTCTGGCAACATGCCTAAGTGCCTGCTGCCATTCTCCCATCATGATGGTCATGGACTCTATTGCCTTCTGGAACTGTAAGCTTCCAAATTAAATATTTTCTTTTATAACTTGCCTTGGCCATTGTAATTTTTCCTAGCAATAGAAAAGCAACTAAGACAAATGGTGAGAATAGATTTAGGGTTCTTAAAGACAAAAGTAGAAGGACAGATTTCAGGTCAGTGTATCTTTCTGCTATGTAAAGTTGTCTTTTACCAGTAGGTTACCACTCTGTTTTATTTTGCATGCTATATCTCAGCTCAGACATGACCTCCAACACGTTTCCCTAACCACAATTACTATGGGAGTTGAAAGCTACAGTGTCAACTACCCTGAACATTGTTGGCTTCTCCTGGGATTTCTAACTTGGCAATTTCAATTCAAATGCAAAAGTTTCCCCCCAAAAAATCCTTTGGGTGTCTCCTACCAATTCCTGTCAAGCCACATCTCAGTCACTCTAAACTCCAGCCTGCACTTCTGCCATCTCCCTGCCTTTCTCATCCAGAGCATCAAAAGAGTTTGCATTTATAGAGACTGAGACAACTCCATCAGGGAATGTGGGGACATTAGGAATAAATGAGATTTCCATAGGCAAAAATACAGGTAAATACCGTCCTAGAAAGAATAAAGATATAAATACTATGTGTAAATACTATAGAACATTTCTCTTCAAATCCATATCAGTGTCACCTGGATATCTGGCTACAAGGAATATTAAACAGTATGGCTTTGATGGAAGAGGTATGGCATTAGGGGTATGCTTTGAGATTTTAAAAGCCCACACCATTCTATGTTGCTCTGTACCTCCTACTTGTAGATAAGAATGCAAATTCTCAGCTACTGCTACAGCAACATACCTGCCTGCCTGCTGAATACTCTCCATCATATTGGAGGATGATATTTTAATTAAGTCTGTGAAGTGGCACAACCCTCCTTCACACACATGCATTGTTATACCACTAGACTATCATCACATGTGAGCTCTTCCCTGTAATGGGCAGGGGAATAAATAACTTTCTAAAGTTATTTACAGATGGAACAAATGCAGAGAGGCTTGAAGTTTCTCTTGAGTTTCAGAGACTATATTCATTCATTCAAGGCTTTTAAATTCTTCCCTAACATCTAAACACTGACCCTGTTATTAGTTTCCCATAGCAACCTTTTAAATTATGTTTTCCACAAGTCTTGTTTTGATAAAGAAAACACCCATACCATTACCAAATAAAGCAAATTTAATCATGCTTATTTTGCTCAAGTATTTTATAAAAGTTTTCAATTTCTGTACACATTGTCTGAGGCATATTTTTCAAATGAAGACTTGGGCCTCACCATACAATTTTAATTGTTCAGATTTGGGGATTAGATATGGTAATATATACCTTATTCTAATGTAAACTTTGGATAGACCAGTGCTTATAAACTTATATAAAATTTATCCAAGTAACCACTTGATTAGCTCATTGGAGCTTTCAAGATACATCATTGAATTCTTAGGACTGTCGAGCTCTGAAATAGATACAGATGAAAGCTGTGGATCTGGGCATCTTTCCAGACTTAGGAGAACTTACAGACTTGGACATTCCTCAATAGTGTAGCAGTACAGTAAAAACTTTAAAAGCCACTTGCAGAACATGTATAACAAAACTAGATGGAATTGCAAACTTAGGAGAACTAAGCAGAAAGCAAGGGGCTGCAAAAGAAAATCAGTGAGTCTCTTAATAACCTCCATTTTGGTTTTTGTTCTTCTATTGAGTCCAAGAATTTGTATATATGCAGAGTCTTGACAAACATGGCAAGCCAGAAATAATCAAAAAGCATTCATCAAAAAAGTATGGCTAGATCTCAAGTGTTTAGCTGCTTTGTGAGCATCAATGCCCAGAATGTACAACAGTGTTCCATTCTCAGAGTGGGGAAAAGATTTATAATGGAAAAGAAAAAAAGAAAAGCAAGGAGCAGAGTAGAAAATACACATGGTACCTAGGCACCTGAAAGGGGCTGTTATGAGGAAAAACAGATGAGAACTTGGAGCAGGACATTTTTTTTTAATTGAGAAAGGAAATAATTCCACAGCATTAAGAGCTACAGCACACCAGAGCCTGAGCAGAGGCAGCCCAGCCCAATAACACATGCCATATGTTTAATTAGAAGCCAGAAATACCTGGCACCCTCAGCTCACAGACAAGGTTACCTTTCAGCAGCTGACAGTTTTGTAAACCACCTGGGGTTCTTTCTTTGTGCCATCCCTTGGGATGGGAGACTGCATCATTTCTCCCTGCAAGGAGTAGATGTTTTCTGCCTCCATGGATTGTTCTAATGACATGTTTCAGTTGAGCCAACGACGAGGCACTGAGTATATTTAACAGTATATGTACAAGTTCAAGTGTGTGTACTGCTCTCTGTCTTTGGGTCATTAAAACTACTTTATTAGACATCATCAGAAATAGAACCCAATTTCATAGAATTTTTTCATGATGTCACTCTTGATATATCCCTTAATGAAACAACTTTAGATGTTCTAGTATCATGCTCTAAAAAGTACCTTCCTCTAGACTTATATTTTGTTGTTATATGTATAATGCCCCCTCACATACACACATGCATGCACACATGTGCATATGCACCTAGCCTTATTCTAAAACTCCTCTGTCCTATGTGACATCAAGTCATATACACAGTGACTGCTAATCTTCTAATTAAGACTAGTCTGATATAGTAATAAACAGTGAAGCCTACTGGCCACATGCACATTTGTGTGTGCACACACACACACACACACACACACACACACACACACACATACACGAGGTCAGTAGCATCACCCTAACAATCAAATAGAACTGGGTTTTTATGTCAGGTCTACAACTTACTAGCTGCCTGACTTAAATAAGTCATTTAACCACAGTACGCTTCCATCTTCTCATCTTCAAACCAGGTGTTTAGCTAGATTCACCGGGTTTCTTCAGTGTTCACTGTTTAGCTCCAAGCCCATTTAGCCTTTTAACATTGTCACTGACACCACCACTCCTCTCCAGCACTCATACCATTTCAATGGGGATGTTCTAAAAGCAAGATAGCAGTGGTCATTTGGGGTCCTGAGTTGGGTGTGGAAAGCAAGCAATAAATGCAGTTGAGCTTTGGATTTTCTCAATCCCACCACACCTAGGGTACAAATAAATCCTGAATCTTTATACAATGGTGACTTTGAGCAGACCCGTGTGTTTCTAATTAATAATCTCCAAGATGTGATTGTACTAAGGCCAAATGGACTGTTCCACATGAAAGAAAAGAGTCCTAAAGGAATCACGAGGTGGAAAGGCTCTGGTCCTTTGTATTGATCGGTGTGCTATTTTTGGCATTCTGTCCTCACAGTATGTCTCTGTTTTTCACTCTTTGCCAGAACCCAATTCCAATTAGGAGTTCATCAACAGTAGTAATTCTGCTCTACAGAATAAAATAATTGTGACATGTTTGTTTTAAATTTGATTTTTACTTAATAAACCATCTGTTGTGGATAAACTGGTGCCTTATAAAAATCCCCAATTGATAAATCAGTAAGTTAAAAGGTCCAAAGCAATATCTATGTGCAGAAAACCCTAACACTAATGGTAGAAAAAATATATGTGACCATGTCAGATTATATGTACAGCAGGTAATTAGACATCTAATTAAACTTCCACTCTAGGGAGTCAAGAAATGTCCTAACTCTCATGTATCAATTGGTCAACTGATGAAGACTGGCACATTATGAATAAATAAGCAACCTATAACACACAGGGCCCAACATTGAAGAGGTAACATTCTCTTTCCAGACAAAAGACATTTCACTCTTAAGATAAAATTACCAGTAGCCCCTTAAGGAAGAAAAATAAACTCGGAAACAGAGTGAAGGGTG